>NC_084601.1:44925761-45035761 GCF_033807715.1 Cololabis saira
GCCAGAGGGTTCTGGTGGACTCGTCGTCGGGCCAGTCGGCGTCCCAGGGCGGGGACTCTAAGAAGGAGGAGCTGACCCGGCAGGGAGAGATCCCTCTGGTGAAGGAGGTGGTTCTGGTGTCGCTGGGACACAACCGGACCCGCCCCTACCTGCTGGTGAGTTCCTGCTGAACCAGGAACCAGGAACCTGCTCAGGAACCAGGAACCTGCTCAGGAACCAGGAACCTGCTCAGGAACCTGCTCAGGAACCAGGAACCTGCTCAGGAACCTGCTCAGGAACCAGGAACCTGCTCAGGAACCTGCTCAGGAACCAGGAACCTGCTCAGGAACTGAACCTTGTCTCGTCTCCAGGTCCACGTGGAACACGAACTCCTGATCTACGAAGCTTTCACCTACGACCAGCAGCAGCCGCAGAACAACCTGAAAGTCCGATTCAAGAAGGTAGGAACTAGGATTCAAGAAGGTAGGAACTAGGATTCAAGAAGGTAGGAACTAGGATTCAAGAAGGTAGGAACTAGGATTCAAGAAGGTAGGAACCAGGATTCAAGAATGTAGGAACCAGGATTCAAGAAGGTAGGAACTAGGATTCAAGAAGGTAGGAACTAGGATTCAAGAAGGTAGGAACTACGAGGGAGACCCCCGTTACACCTTCAGGTGTTTAACGGGAGTCTCCTCCTTCCTGCAGGTGAGAAGGAGCCTCCCGTTACAGCAGAATCAGAATCAAAAAAAGCTTTATTGCCAGGTCAGACATAAATCAGACGAGAGAACAGCACAGTTTAACCAAGTGAGGAACGCGGCAGCGTGGCGCTGGAACCCGGCGACCGTGTCAGGGGGGCTGAAAGAGGGGGGTCAGGGAAGGCGTTGAAGATGGTTGTGTGGTTATCAGTGAGTGTGTGTGTAGCGGTAAGTCCGTGAACTTCTCTCAGAGCTGCTCCTCAGCCAATGTCCTTGATGTTATCAGACGGCTCGGTCAGTTCTGAAACAGGTCCACAGATGTTCCTGAGAGGGGAGGGTTAGTGGGGGCAGAGTCACCTTGTTTACATTCCACCAGGGAGATTGTGACTACAGCGATCGACCAAACCGCCCTGTCAAGGCCAGATTATAGAATCAACAATTGTATTGAAAAAACAGGCAGATCCAGTAATTTTCCGTCAGCCTTCAGTCTCTGGTTCATCAATGGTGACTCCAAACAGACAAATTTGTGATCAATTCCCGCCAAGCCGAGCTTCCAACTTAAAGTTAAAGTCTGAGTGTTGGTCCAGAGCTGATCCCGTCAGCCACGTCCGGCAGCTCTGAAAGAGACAAAGCAGCTGTCGACGACTAACGCGTTTGTCGATATGCGAGGAATCCTCCTTGAAAATGGGAAACAGGAAATGACCATATACGGACTGTCAGTAATGGACAATGGACGAAAACAGATGGTCACACATGTTAAAGAGGCTTGGTATGAAGAAACAAACAGACATCTTTAAAAGCAGCGGGTCACATAGGGTCGATGGGGCCCCTTCCTGAAAACAGGAAGTCTTGGACAGATGTGTCCAACTGCACAATAATCAACTGTTTAACAGAGCAGACGACCCCCCTGAGTTCCCTCAGGGAGTGGCTTGTCCTGTGACTTCTGTTAACAGTGATGAGGATGTGAAAAACCCAGCAGTCACTTCTCTGAGCTGACCTAATTAAACCTAATTAAGCCTAATTCTGATAGTTTCATAAGGACAACTAAGTTTGAAAAGGTTGATTAACCTTACACTCCTCCTCCCCGCAGGTTCCCCACAACATCAACTTCAGGGAGAAGAAGACGAAGCTGAAGAAGGACAAGAAGGGCGAAGGCGGCGAGGACTCGGGGGTCAGAGGTCGCATCGCCAGGTTCCGCTACTTCGAGGACATTTCCGGCTACTCGGGGGTAAGACGCGTCTCTGAAGGTTGTATCTCTGTCCCAGCACCGTGCTCACCGTCTCTCCTCGTCCTCCAGGTCTTCATCTGCGGCCCGTCGCCACACTGGATGCTAATCACCTCCCGCGGCGCCATGAGGCTCCACCCCATGACCATCGACGGCCCCATCGAGTCCTTCTCCCCCTTCCACAACATCAACTGCCCCAAGGGCTTCCTCTACTTCAACAAGCAGGTATTAAAATCTGCCCCAAGGGCTTCCTCTACTTCAACAAGCAGGTAGGAACCTAAATCTGCCCCAAAGGAACCTAAATCTGCCCTAAAGGAACCTAAATCTGCCCTAAAGGAACCAAAATCTGCCCCAAAGGAACCTAAATCTGCCCCAAGGGCTTCCTCTACTTCAACAAGCAGGTATTAAAATCTGCCCCAAGGGCTTCCTCTACTTCAACAAGCAGGTAGGAACCTAGATCTGCCCCAAAGGAACCTAAATCTGCCCCAAAGGAACCTAAATCTGCCCCAAGAGAACCTAAATCTGCCCCAAGGGAACCTAAATCTGCCCCAAGGGAACCTAAATCTGCCCCAAGGGAACCTAAATCTGCCCCAAGGGAACCTAAATCTGCCCCAAAGGAACCTAAATCTGCCCCAAAGGAACCTAAATCTGCCCCAAGGGAACCTAAATCTGCCCCAAAGGAACCTAAATCTGCCCCAAAGGAACCTAAATCTGCCCCAAAGGAACATAAATCTGCCCCAAAGGAACATAAATCTGCCCCAAGGGAACCTAAATCTGCCCTAAAGGAACCTAAATCTGCCCCAAAGAACCTAAATCTGCCCCAAAGGAACCTAAATCTGCCCCAAAGGAACCTAAATCTGCCCCAAAGGAACCTAAATCTGCCTTAAAGGAACCTAAATCTGCCTTAAAGGAACCTAAATCTGCCTTAAAGGAACCTAAATCTGCCCCAAAGGAACCTAAATCTGCCCCAAAGGAACCTAAATCTGCCCCAAAGGAACCTAAATCTGCCCTAAAGGAACCTAAATCTGCCCTAAAGGAACCGAAATCTGCCCCAAAGGAACCTAAATCTGCCCCAAAGGAACCTAAATCTCCCCCAAGGGCTTCCTCTACTTCAACAGCAGGTATTCTGGGCGTCTACACGCCGTTAGGAACTTAAATCTGCAGGTTACGTCCAGCTGCAGAACTTCAGAGATCATTAAATCGTCCTGGGAGACTTTGGGTTGGGGTTCGGTGGACCCCAGAAGAATGAATGTGGTTCCTGAGTCGTTCCTGTTCTCCCCCCCAGGGGGAGCTGAGGATCAGTACCCCCCCCCCCCCTCCCCCCCTACCTGGTTCTGGGTTCTGAGAACCAAGAATCTTCGCCCAGAGTGCAGACAGTTCTGGGAGGGAGATCCTCAGGAGTTTGGGAGAGGGGGAGGGTTGAGTTGGGTGCAGAGCGTCATGTTTACATTCCTCCAGGGAGATTGTGACGAAGAGGCCTGCCAAGCCGCTCCATCAAGGCCAAATCAAATCAACAATTTGCAGGCAGCTCAGTAATTTTCCGTCTGCGTTTTCAGTCTTCTGGTTCCTCAATAAACTCCGATCAGACAAATTTGTGATCAATCAATTCCGGCCAAGCTGAGCTCTCAGCTTCTCCATGTTGTTATCCATCTTGTTGATGAGCTCAAAGAACCCCGCCAGCCTGCGGTTCTGCTCGAGAATCGCATCCAGCTTACGGGCCTGCTCCCCCAGCGTAAATGTCAGAGCGCTGATCACTTTGCTTGATCCATCTGCCACGTCCGGCAACCTGGAAAAGTGACTAAAGGAGGCCGCCGACGACTTACGCATTTGTCGATACATCAGGAAACCCCCACCTCCGATCAAGGAGATAATCAGGAGAAATCCTGCGATCATAAATCTGTTTCTGGTTCGGGTTCTGGTTTCTGATTGGTTTATTCTCCCCCACCACCAGGGGGAGCTGAGGATCTCTGTCCTCCCCCCTACCTGGTTCTGGTTGGGGTTAGTGTTAGGGTTCTGGTTCTGGTTTCTGATTGGTTTGTTCTCCCCCCCACCACCAGGGGGAGCTGAGGATCTCCGTCCTCCCCCTCTACCTGGTTAGGGTTGGGGTTAGGGTTCTGGTTTCTGATTGGTTCCTTCTCTCACCACCAGGGGGAGCTGAGGATCTCTGTCCTCCCCACCTACCTGTCCTACGACGCCCCCTGGCCCGTCAGGAAGATCCCGCTCCGCTGCACCGTCCACTACGTCTCCTACCACGTGGAGTCCAAGGTGAGTCACTTCTCCACCGTCCAGGAGACGTATTTAAACAGTTTCTTTTATGTGAACAGTTTCTTTTCTGTGAACACGGCAGAGTTAGGGCTGGGGATCGATTTTTTTTTTGCGCGAAGGGGTCAAAGTGTGAGTATTTGACACTGCACAAAAATAATAATGCATGAAAATCAATGTTGCTACTCATCATTGACATATCCCAGGCTGTAATAACCCAAAACAAAAAAATCTACTTTGCATGTAGTATATTGAAAATAATTCAATTTTTCAGTTTTTTTCATCTAAAAACATGGTGGCATTGTGCCAAAAACCTGGCATTTAAAGGGTTAAATCTTTAAAAAATCATGAATATTTGATATCAATACTTAGGTCACAGTGAAATAAATTAGCTCAATTAAAGTGGAATATAATATTAATGTATAATATGTTTTATAGCTACCTTATGAAAAGCATGTTTTTTGCGCGAAGGGGTCAAAGTGTAACAATTATTCTAGGTGTCCCGGAGGGTTAATACTAGTATTATATTGAGATTCAACAGCAAGTATTGCAGCTAATGATGCTGTAAGGACCAATCAGCTCCCAGAATGCTGATAGAACTGTATATATAAATATATATATAATATATATATATATATATATATATATATATATATATATATATATATAACTGCTTTAGAAACATCGTGGGTCAGGATTACCAAACAGATCCAGGGAGGAAACAGAGGACGAAAGAAAATTTGCTTTTATTTTTTCCCCATTTATGAGAATTTGGTTTTTAACATTTATGCAAATGTAACCCCAAGACAGAATATAAAGCAAAGAAATATAGACAATGTATGCAATTATAACTGAAAACTTTAATGTTTTCATACTTTTAAACATATTTAAAGGCAAAAACATGGCACCAGTTATTCTCGTGTCCAACAAAATATTCATTTTTTGGGCAAAAACCAAAAAGTACCAAAAGTTGTAATGATGGAACAAAAAAAAAAAGTATTTTTTTTTTTTTTTTTTTTTAAATCGATCTTTAGACATGTGAATCGATTTTTAGGAATTAATATGGGAATCGATTTAAAATCGGAGAATCGATGTTTTCAACACAGGCCTAAGCAGAGTTAACGGCTAATGTGAACAGTTTCTTTTATGTGAACAGAGTTTACGGTTGAGTGTTTGATTCCAGGTTTACGCCGTCTGCACCAGCGTGAAGGAGCCGTGCACCCGTATCCCCCGCATGACGGGAGAGGAGAAGGAGTTCGAGACCATCGAGAGAGGTCAATATTAGTATTTAATTAATATAATTATATTATTATTATTATTATTATTATATAATTAATATTATATAAAACTCTCCCACTCTGTCAAAAACGTCATGTGTTCATCTTGATATTTTCCTGCAGACGATCGTTACATCAACCCTCAGCAGGAGAAGTTCTCCATCCAGCTCATCTCCCCGGTGAGCTGGGAGGCCATTCCTAACGCCCGGTAAGACCTTCACCCTCTCATTCTGACCCTCACCCTCTCATTCTAACGCCCGGTAAGAGAGAGTTCCCTCGTCTTCATCCTTTTCCTTCTGGGTGATTGTGTTGTAGCCTGAGGTTCTGGTTCCCTAACCCGGTTCTGTTCCCTAGCACTAACCCTAACCCGGTTCTGGTTGTGTTCCCTAACCCTAACCCGGTTCTGTGTTCCCTAGCACTAACCCTAACCCGGTTCTGTTCCCTAGCATGGACCTGGAGGAGTGGGAACACGTGACCTGCATGAAGACGGTGGCTCTGCGGAGCCAGGAGACGGTGTCGGGCCTGAAGGGCTACATCGCTGCAGGAACCTGCGTCATGCAGGGGGAGGAGGTCACCTGCAGGGGGAGGGTGAGTAGAACCAGAACCAGAACCAGGACCAGGACCTGAGTCATGCAGGGGGAGGAGGTCACCTGCAGGGGGAGGGTGAGTCAGAACCAGAACCAGAACCAGGACCAGGACCTGAGTCATGCAGGGGGAGGAGGTCACCTGCAGGGGGAGGGTGAGTCAGAACCAGAACCAGAACCAGGACCAGGACCTGAGTCATGCAGGGGGAGGAGGTCACCTGCAGGGGGAGGGTGAGTCAGAACCAGAACCAGGCACGCAAAAACGCACGAACGCACGAAAAAACGCAGGCAAGACGCACGCAAAGCGAACGCGCGCACGAAAAAACACAGGAAAAAACGCACGCAAAACGCACAAAAGAACGCACGCAAAACGAACGCACGCACGAAATAACGCAATGGAGTAGAACCAGTCCTGGAGTAGAACCAGTCCTGGAGTAGAACCAGTCCTGGAGTAGAACCAGTCCTGGAGTAGAACCAGTCCTGGAGTAGAACCAGTCCTGGAGTAGAACCAGTCCTGGAATAGAACCAGTTCTGGAGTAGAACCAGTCCTGGAGTAGAACCAGTCCTGGAGTAGAACCAGTCCTGGAGTAGAACCAGTCCTGGAGTAGAACCACTAGGATTCAGATCTCTGAGCCTCTAAATCTAGATCTAAACTGCTTCTATCCTGGTCGTAAACGTCCTCCAGAGTTCATCTCTGAACTGGACCTGGTTCCCTCTGAACTTCCTGATGATCCACTGATCCTACTGGGAAACATGAATATAGCAGACTTGAATTAGCTGTAGAAATTGGCGAGCCAGCCAGGAGGATAATCAGTCTTTTTTTTCTTATTTTCAAAATGATCAAAATCACAACTATATTTAAAAATTATTATTTAACATTTAATTATTCATAAATTCAATTCAATTCAATTCAATTTTATTTATATAGCGTCTAATACAACAGATGTTGTCTCTAGACGCTTTCCAGAGATCCAGAACATGAACATAAACATAAACATAAACATAAACCCCCGAGCAATTATTATATAAACAATGGCAGGTAAAAACTCCCTTAGTGGGAGAAAAGCCTTAAGCCAAACAGTGGCAAGGAAAAACTCCCCTTTAGGAGGAAGAAACCTTGAGCAGGACCAGGCTCATAAGGGGGGACCCTCCTGCCGAAGGCCAGACTGGGGGAGTCAGGGACGTCGACAGCACACAGCAGGCAGGTGGAAGCAGCAGCGGGATGACCAGAGGTGGGGGGGGGGGGGGCGTCAGCAGCACACAACAGTCATGTGGAAGCAGCAGCGGGATGACCAGAGGGGGGGGCGTCAGCAGCACACAACAGTCATGTGGAAGCAGCAGCGGGATGACCAGAGGGGGGGGGGGGGCGTCAGCAGCACACAACAGTCATGTGGAAGCAGCAGCGGGATGACCAGAGGGGGGGGGGGTGCAGGCAGGCGGAAGCAGCAACAGCAGACATCCACGTAGGCAGGTGGAAGAAGCAATGGGATGACCAGAGGGGGGGGAGGGCCGGGAACACAGGCCAGAACGCAGCTCCTGAGGCTCCGGCCTGCAAACATACACAAAAGAGAAAAAAGGGGGGCCGGCACAAGAAACTACAGGAACAATGGACAAAAATGATAGCTATGAGATATTTATAATAAATAAAAATGGTAATGGAGAAGAGAGGCAGGGAAAAGGAGAGGAGAAGAAGGGTGAGAGGCACCGCCCAGCGGATCATGTCGGTCCCCCTGCAGCATAAGCCTATAGCAGCATATCTACCGCGAAGCTATATTTGAGACTAACTATTATAGTTTTGTTCTATAGCTGCGACAATGACTACTGACTCTAACACACTAAAGTTTACACTACCTAGAGATTTACCAACACCAGCTAGAGGTTTACTTAACACTAACTATAAGCTTTACTAAACAGAAAGGTTTTAAGTTTAGTTTTAAAGGTGGAGGTGGTGTCAGCCCCCTTAACCCAGATTGGAAGTTGGTTCCATAGTAATGGTGCCTGATAGCAGAACGCCCGCCCTCCAAATCTACATTTAGATACTCTAGGAACTACGAGTAAACCTGCACCCTGGGAGCGGAGAGCTCGGCCAGGAACATAAGGTACTATCAAATCTTGTAAATACTGCGGAGCTAAGCCGTTTTGGGCTTTATATGCAAGTAATAAAATTTTAAATTGAATTCTGAATTTTACAGGTAGCCAATGGAGCGACGCTAACACTGGAGAGACGTGGTCTCTCCTGCGAATTCCTGTCAGTACTCGTGCTGCTGCATTTTGGATCAGCTGGAGCCTATTCAGCAAATTACTTGGACATCCTGCTAACAACACATTACAGTAATCCAGTCTAGAAGATACAAACGCATGAACTAGTTTCTCTGCATCCCTCTGCGAGAGGATTTTCCTAATTTTTGCAATATTACGGAGATGGAAAAACGCTATTTTACAAACCTGATTGACATATGGTTTAAACGACAAATCCTGATCGAAAACAACACCAAGGTTTCTCACAGTTGCACTGGAAGCCATCGCAACACCATCTAATCCCTTCCTAAGATGCTCTGGACCAAGAATGATAACCTCTGTTTTATCTGAATTTAGAAGCAAGAAATTTCTGGACATCCAGTCCTTGATGTCCCTAAGACATGCCTGAAGTTTAACTAACGGTTCTGTTTCATCCGGCTTCATAGACAAGTAGAGCTGCGTATCATCAGCATAACAATGAAAGTGTATGCCGTGATTCTGGATTATACTTCCCAACGGCTGCATGTATAAACTGAACAAGATTGGCCCTAACACTGAACCCTGTGGAACACCATAACAGACCCTCGACTGTTCTGAAGAAACCTCATGTACATGAACAAACTGGAACCTGTCAGATAGATATGATTTAAACCAACATAGAGCTGTCCCTTTAATCCCAACAACATGCTCTAACCTGTGCAGTAAAATGCCATGATCTATAGTGTCAAAAGCAGCACTGAGGTCCAGTAGAACCAGTATGGACACTAATCCCTTATCTGAGGCCATAAGAAGGTCATTCGTAACTCGAACCAGTGCTGTCTCTGTGCTATGATGCATTCTGAACCCTGACTGAAAGACTTCAAACAGATCATTTCTATACAAATAGTCACATAACTGGCTTGAAACTGCCTTTTCCAGAATTTTAGATACAAATGGAAGGTTAGAAATTGGCCTATAATTAGCTAAGGTGTCTGGGTCAAGGGAAGGTTTTTTAAGTAAAGGTTTAATTACTGCCACTTTGAAAACCTGTGGTACATATCCTAAACTTAGGGATAGGTTAATTTGGTCCAGTATTGTCACACCAATAAGAGAAAAAATATGTTTGAATAGACGAGTCGGGATGGGGTCTAACATACATGTGGTTGACTTAGCTCTATTAACGAGTGAAGTCAGCTCAGGGAGGTCTATAGGATCAAAACAGTCTAGAGACAAGTCAGAGCCTAGGGAAGTCGCTAAAGCTGAAGAAACGCCCACAACCGGCTGGTTGATTTCTTCTCTAATTCTCGTGATTTTACTGTTGAAGAAGCCCATAAAGTCCTCACTACTGAGAGCTGCAGGAATGCACGGCTCCACAGAGCTGTGACTCTTTGTCAGCCTGGCTACAGTGCTGAACAGAAAACGTGGGTTACTTTTGTTATCCTCTATCAACGTTGAATAATAAGCTGTTCTTGCTTTTCGAATGGCTTTTTTATATACTATTAGAATAT
The DNA here is from genome assembly GCF_033807715.1 of Cololabis saira. Classification (NCBI taxonomy): domain Eukaryota; kingdom Metazoa; phylum Chordata; class Actinopteri; order Beloniformes; family Belonidae; genus Cololabis; species Cololabis saira. Next base: position 44,935,509 of record NC_084601.1, read on the forward strand.
CTTTCCATTCACGATAAGAGTCTACAGACCTACAAGAGTACCACTTCCTTTCCATTTTACGCACGCTTTGTTTCAACATGCGAATATCTGAATTGTACCAGGGAGTTAAGCTCCTGTGGCTAGAAACCCTCCTTTTCAAAGGAGCAACTTCATCTAAAGCTGAGTGCAACAGATCAGCAGTGTTACTAACAAGAAAATCAACATCAGAGGTAGAACCCAGGTCACTGGCCTCTATTGCTTCAGTAGAGGCTTCACTATTTTCCACTGTCGCAAGACGAGCAACGGTCTCCTTAAATTTAGCAATAGCTTCATCAGACAAACATCTGCTAAAATAATACCTCCTGCCCTGCACTTCAACATCAACAACATTCAATTCAAACGTTATTAAATAATGGTCGGATAAAAGGGAGTTTACAGGTGACACCAACAGACCATCAGTTCCAACACCGTAGGTGAGAACGAGATCGAGAGTATGACCAAAACAATGCGTCGGCCCGTCCACTTTTTGTGAGATACCCATTGATTCTAGAAGAGAATTGAAAGCTAATTTAAGATTATCGCTTTCAACATCCATATGAATATTAAAATCACCCACTATGATGAATTTATCTGTACTGATCAATAATCCACAAAGGAAATCTGAAAATTCAGACAAAAACTCTAGATAAGCGCCAGCAGGGGGCCGATACACTACCACTAACACAACTGGCTTCTCTGATTTCCAGCTCGGAAATTTCAGACTAAGCGTGAGGCTTTCAAACGTATTATGATTGCACTTAGGTTCAATTTTTGTTTGGAGACCGGAGTTATAAATTGCTGCGACTCCTCCGCCCCGGCCCGTGTTTCTAGGAATGTGATGATTAAAGTAGCCGGGCGGAGTTGATTCATTCAAACTAACATACTCTTCATCCTGTAACCATGTTTCTGTTAAGCAGAAAACATCAGTCCTGCTAAACAAGCTAAATAAAATAAAGTACATGTTCCTATTACAAGTGGTCCGTTTTTCTCTTTACTATCTTATCATTAAATCATTAAAAATCAATAGTGCAATTAAACAATTAAAACAATCCAGTTTAAAAAATACACACAACATACACTGTCACATATTAAAATATGTCTGTTTTCATACTCAAAACGACGGCTAAAATGCCACAGCAGCTGTAACTGTTTTATTTTTAATCATTTAACCATCATTTAGCTGTTCTAAAGCTAAACGATCTTTTCTTTTCTTCCCTTATCACATTAAAACAAAGTTATCTCTTATCGCTCACCAAGGTTTCTTTGGTTTTGAAAACAGACATAACAGGAGGGTTTTCTGTTCCAGGGTTTGTTTTTACTTTCTTGTTCATTGATCTCTTTTGATATTTATCTAAATCAATCAGCTGTTTTTCAGCTGCTGCTCAGACGTCACTCAGAACGTGCTGCATGAACTGTCATGACGTTTTCTGATTAAAATACTTTTTTTTTTAAAACCAATTTATTATTTCAATCATCTTCACATAGCTGCCAATCACCCTAAGTGAAATAAATAAATAAGATAAAAAAAATGATTTAGTCTTTGGTAACCCGGGGTTACATGAACAGTGAGTTTCTGGCCTCATTTTCTTTTTTTGAGATTCATAGTTTTATTATCATTTTTCATCAAGACAAACAGCAAGGATCAACATCACACTAACAGAAAGAGCAACCCCTTAGGAAATTACATCAGCTCAATTCTAAATCCAATGAAAGATAGAATGAAGAAAGATTATAATTAAGTTAGGAATATGTGAAAACAAACAAAAGCATAAAAATAAAACAGATTAAAAAATAAATAAAAATAAAAAAAAATAAAAAGATAATAAAAAATAAAATAAAATAATAATTAAATAAAATTGAGATGGTTAACATATATGGCAATGGTACACAAGGTTATGTATGAATTGGAGTCCTGTCTAATCTATCAATATGGGTTATCCACTTTCTGGCCTCATTTTCAATCTTACTGGTCCAGACTCCAACACACAAAGCTGGTCACATCCTGGACCTGGTTCTGACCAGAAACTGTCCTGGTCCAGGTCCTGGTCCTGGTTCAGGTCCTGGTCCTGGTCCAGACTCCAACACACAAACCTGGTCACATCCTGGACCTGGTCCTGGTCCTGGTCCAGGTCCTGGTCCTGGTCCAGACTCCAACACACAAACCTGGTCACATCCTGGACCTGGTTCTGACCAGAAACTGTCCTGGTCCAGATCCTGGTCCAGGACCAGGACCTGGTCCTGGTCCTGGTCCTGGTCCTGGTCCTGGTCCAGACTCCAACACACAAAGCTGGTCACATCCTGGACCTGGTTCTGACCAGAAACTGTCCTGGTCCAGGTCCTGGTCCTGATCCTGGTCCAGGACCTGGTCCTGGTCCTGGTCCTGGTCCAGACTCCAACACACAAACCTCGTCACATCCTGGACCTGGTTCTATCTGGATTGATGTAATAATTGATGGGGGGGTCACGTTCTGGTGGAAACTTCCTGAAGAAACTTGTGTGGTAATAAAGTTATCTGACCTGGGGAACCCGTTTGAACCCGTTTGAACCCGTTTGAACCGGTTTGAACCAGCTTTCTTGTGTCCAGATCCTGCTCCTGGACGTGATCGAGGTGGTTCCAGAACCGGGTCAACCCCTCACCAAGAACAAGTTCAAGATTCTGTACGAGAAGGAGCAGAAAGGACCGGTGACGGCGCTGTGTCACTGCCACGGATACCTGGTGTCTGCCATCGGCCAGAAGGTAACGCTGCTAACGCTAACCGCTAACCCTGACCCCAACCCTATACACTCACCTGCATGTTTACCTGGTGTCGGCCATCGGCCAGAAGGTGTGTAGCTGCTAACCGCTAACCGCTAACCCTGACCCCAACCCTACACACTCACCTGCATGTTTACCTGGTGTCGGCCATCGGCCAGAAGGTGTGTAGCTGCTAACCGCTAACCGCTAACCCTGACCCCAACCCTACACACTCACCTGCATGTTTACCTGGTGTCGGCCATCGGCCAGAAGGTAACTCTGCTAATCGCTAACCGCTAACCCTGACCCCAACCCTATACACTCACCTGCATGTTTACCTGGTGTCGGCCATCGGACAGAAGGTCTGTAGCTGCTAACCGCTAACCGCTAACCCTGACCCTACACACTCACCTGCATGTTTACCTGGTGTCTGCCATCGGCCAGAAGGTAACGCTGCTAACGCTAACCGCTAACCCTGACCCCAACCCTACACACTCACCTGCATGTTTACCTGGTGTCTGCCATCGGCCAGAAGGTAACGCTGCTAACGCTAACCGCTAACCCTGACCCCAACCCTACACACTCACCTGCATGTTTACCTGGTGTCTGCCATCGGCCAGAAGGTAACGCTGCTACCGCTAACCGCTAACCCTGACCCCAACCCTACACACTCACCTGCATGTTTACCTGGTGTCGGCCATCGGACAGAAGGTAACGCTGCTAACCGCTAACCCTGACCCCAACCCTACACACTCACCTGCATGTTTACCTGGTGTCGGCCATCGGCCAGAAGGTGTGTAGCTGCTAACGCTAACCGCTAACCCTGACCCTACACACTCACCTGCATGTTTACCTGGTGTCGACCATCGGACAGAAGGTAACGCTGCTAACCGCTAACCGCTAACCCTGACCCCAACCCTACACACTCACCTGCATGTTTACCTGGTGTCGGCCATCGGACAGAAGGTAACGCTGCTAACCGCTAACCGCTAACCCTGACCCTACACACTCACCTGCATGTTTACCTGGTGTCGGCCATCGGCCAGAAGGTAACGCTGCTAACGCTAACCGCTAACCCTGACCCCAACCCTACACACTCACCTGCATGTTTACCTGGTGTTGGCCATCGGACAGAAGGTCTGTAGCTGCTAACCGCTAACCGCTAACCCTAACCCCAACCCTACACACTCACCTGCATGTTTACCTGGTGTCGGCCATCGGACAGAAGGTAACGCTGCTAACCGCTAACCGCTAACCCTGACCCCAACCCTACACACTCACCTGCATGTTTACCTGGTGTCGGCCATCGGACAGAAGGTAACGCTGCTAACCGCTAACCGCTAACCCTGACCCTACACACTCACCTGCATGTTTACCTGGTGTCGGCCATCGGACAGAAGGTAACGCTGCTAACCGCTAACCGCTAACCCTGACCCCAACCCTACACACTCACCTGCATGTTTACCTGGTGTCGGCCATCGGACAGAAGGTGTGTAGCTGCTAACCGCTAACCCTAACCCCAACCCTACACACTCACCTGCATGTTTACCTGGTGTCGGCCATCGGACAGAAGGTAACGCTGCTAATCGCTAACCGCTAACCCTGACCCTACACACTCACCTGCATGTTTACCTGGTGTCGGCCATCGGACAGAAGGTAACGCTGCTAATCGCTAACCGCTAACCCTGACCCCAACCCTACACACTCACCTGCATGTTTACCTGGTGTCGGCCATCGGCCAGAAGGTGTGTAGCTGCTAACCGCTAACCGCTAACCCTGACCCCAACCCTACACACTCACCTGCATGTTTACCTGGTGTCGGCCATCGGACAGAAGGTGTGTAGCTGCTAACCGCTAACCCTGACCCTACACACTCACCTGCATGTTTACCTGGTGTCGGCCATCGGCCAGAAGGTGTGTAGCTGCTAACCGCTAACCCTAACCCCAACCCTACACACTCACCTGCATGTTTACCTGGTGTTGGCAATTGGACAGAAGGTCTGTAGCTGCTAACCGCTAACCCTGACCCCAACCCTACACACTCACCTGCATGTTTACCTGGTGTCGGCAATTGGACAGAAGGTAACGCTGCTAACCGCTAACCCTAACCCTGACCCCAACCCTACACACTCACCTGCATGTTTACCTGGTGTCGGCCATCGGACAGAAGGTAACGAGGCTAACGCTAACCGCTAACCCTGACCCCAACCCTACACACTCACCTGCATGTTTACCTGGTGTCGGCCATCGGACAGAAGGTAACGAGGCTAACGCTAACCGCTAACCCTGACCCCAACCCTACACACTCACCTGCATGTTTACCTGGTGTCGGCCATCGGACAGAAGGTAACGCTGCTAACGCTAACCGCTAACCCTGACCCCAACCCTACACACTCACCTGCATGTTTACCTGGTGTCGGCAATTGGACAGAAGGTAACGCTGCTAACGCTAACCGCTAACCCTGACCCCAACCCTACACACTCACCTGCATGTTTACCTGGTGTCGGCCATCGGACAGAAGGTGTGTAGCTGCTAACCGCTAACCCTAACCCCAACCCTACACACTCACCTGCATGTTTACCTGGTGTCGGCCATCGGACAGAAGGTCTGTAGCTGCTAACCGCTAACCGCTAACCCTGACCCCAACCCTATACACTCACCTGCATGTTTACCTGGTGTCGGCCATCGGACAGAAGGTAACGCTGCTAACCGCTAACCCTAACCCCAACCCTACACACTCACCTGCATGTTTACCTGGTGTCGGCCATCGGACAGAAGGTGTGTAGCTGCTAACCGCTAACCCTGACCCTACACACTCACCTGCATGTTTACCTGGTGTCGGCCATCGGCCAGAAGGTGTGTAGCTGCTAACCGCTAACCCTAACCCTGACCCCAACCCTACACACTCACCTGCATGTTTACCTGGTGTCGGCCATCGGACAGAAGGTAACGCTGCTAACGCTAACCGCTAACCCTGACCCCAACCCTACACACTCACCTGCATGTTTACCTGGTGTCGGCCATCGGACAGAAGGTAACGCTGCTAACGCTAACCGCTAACCCTGACCCCAACCCTACACACTCACCTGCATGTTTACCTGGTGTCGGCAATTGGACAGAAGGTAACGCTAACGCTAACCGCTAACCCTGACCCCAACCCTACACACTCACCTGCATGTTTACCTGGTGTCGGCCATCGGACAGAAGGTGTGTAGCTGCTAACCCTAACCCCAACCCTACACACTCACCTGCATGTTTACCTGGTGTCGGCCATCGGACAGAAGGTCTGTAGCTGCTAACCGCTAACCGCTAACCCTGACCCCAACCCTATACACTCACCTGCATGTTTACCTGGTGTCGGCCATCGGACAGAAGGTAACGCTGCTAACGCTAACCGCTAACCCTGACCCCAACCCTACACACTCACCTGCATGTTTACCTGGTGTCGGCCATCGGACAGAAGGTAACGCTGCTAACGCTAACCGCTAACCCTGACCCCAACCCTACACACTCACCTGCATGTTTACCTGGTGTCGGCCATCGGACAGAAGGTGTGTACGGGAATGTTTATCTGGTTTTACCTGGTTCCATCTGGTTCCATGTGGTTTTACCTGCGGTGCATCCGAAATGCCAGACTAAACAGTAAATACTAAAAAATTATAGTTAAGTTAGCCACACTTTTGAGTAAATATCAGTAGTAGCATTAATTCAGACGTACTACTCAGGGGGGGAGCTGTTACCATGATAACAACTCCCCCTCCCAACGGCAGGAAGTGCTGCTGTTACCATGGTAACAACTATTCCCCCCCTCCCAACAGCAGGAAGTGCATTCCTCCTACTTCTCCCCACTTCTCTGCCAACAACGGCTGAGTTAATTACCCCCCCTGATTAATTACCCCAGATCTTCCTGTGGGCCCTGAAGGAGGTTTTACCCGGTTTTATCTGGTTTTATCTGGTTTTACCTGGTTCCAGATCTTCCTGTGGGCCCTGAAGGACCAGGACTTGACGGGGATGGCGTTCATCGACACGCAGCTCTACATCCACCAGATGATCAGCATCAAGAACTTCATCCTGGCGGCCGACGTGATGAAGAGCATCTCGCTGCTACGCTACCAGGAGGAGAGCAAGACGCTATCGCTAGTTAGCAGGGTGAGCTATAGCTGCTACGCTACCAGGAGGAGAGCAAGACGCTATCGCTAGTTAGCAGGGTGAGCTATAGCTGCTACGCTACCAGGAGGAGAGCAAGACGCTATCGCTAGTTAGCAGGGTGAGCTATAGCTGCTACGCTACCAGAAGGAGAGCAAGACGCTATCGCTAGTTAGCAGGGTGAGCTATAGCTGCTACGCTACCAGGAGGAGAGCAAGATGCTATCGCTAGTTAGCAGGGTGAGCTATAGCTGCTACGCTACCAGGAGGAGAGCAAGATGCTATCGCTAGTTAGCAGGGTGAGCATCTCGCTGCTACGCTACCAGGAGGAGAGCAAGACGCTATCGCTAGTTAGCAGGGTAAATATTACCCATGATTCATAGTGTTCTGCTAGCCGGTTACATTCACCCTGCTCTCGTCTCCAGGAAGTATTTGTAGGTATTAGTACTTGTATTTACTGATACTCCTCTTTCGTCTCCAGGACGTATTTGTAGGTATTAGTACTTGTATTTACTGATACTCCTCTTTCGTCTCCAGGAAGTATTTGGAAGTATTTGTAGGTTTTTCCAGGTATTTCCAGGTATTTGTACTTGTATTTACTGATACCCCTCTCGTCCTCCAGGACGCGAAGCCGCTGGAGGTTTACAGCATTGAGTTCATGGTGGACAACAACCAGCTGGGCTTTCTGGGTAACTGATCAGCTGATCAAAAAATCAATCAATAATCACTAATCACTTCTATTATTAACTCTTTATTGTTTCCTCCTCAGTGTCGGATCGAGACAAGAACCTGTTTGTGTACATGTACTTACCTGAAGGTACGTCTGTCTGTCTGTCTGTCTGTCTGTCTGTCTGTCTGTCTGTCTGTTTGTGTACATGTACTTACCTGAAGGTACGTCTGTCTGTCTATTTTTAATCTTTACAATGGTAATATTTAATTGAAATAATTTCTATCTCTAATCCGTTTTAATAATTATTAAAAAATGTTTTTGTATTTAATTTTTAGAGACCTGCTCATTATTGTTTGGTTACGGTTGAGTCATATTCCAGTTTGATTATTGCTGAGTCTTTGGAGACTTAATTCATTAATTAATTCATCCATCCATCCATCTATTAATTCATCCATCCATCCATCTATTAATTCATCCATCCATCCATCTATTAATTCATCCATCCATCCATCTATTAATCCATCCATCCACCCGTCTGTCCGTCCGTCCATTACATGGAACTCAAAGTCTTTAATTTAACCCAATAATAATTCTGGTGTTTTAAATCCAGCGTATAAAACATTATTAGATTCTTAAAACACTAAATGTAGAACTCTGGAGTGAAAATAAACATATTTTACATTATTTGTCAAATATTATATTATCAGTTTTGGAAGAAAAAAAAAAGACCCACCTACAAATGTAATAAATTCCCAATAATGTAATAAGGTTTTACATTATTGGTAAAAATATTATTACAATATCAGTCAGTATATTTTATTACATTATTGGTGAAGTTATTCCATTATTGGTGAAGTTATTCCATTATTGGTGAAGTTATTCCATTATTGGTGAAGTTATTCCATTATTGGTGAAGTTATTCCATTATTGGTGAAGTTATTCCATTATTGGTGGAGTTATTCCATTATTGGTGAAGTTATTCCATTATTGGTGGAGTTATTACATTATTGGGTGTAGCAGACCTTGGATTTGAAGAAAGGTAGAGAGTCTCGACTGATGCGTAAGGTTTGTTTAGACAGAGTTCTTACGACACATACTATAAAACTATATAGAAAAAGGATACGAACAATTCATAAAACTAGTTTCCACAGCGCATATAAAAACTCATGAATGAAACAGTTCTTAATTTAATAATACAATGTTAAAAACATACACAACTATATCAAATTGTCAAAAGAAACAACCAGAAAACAAAAACCAACATCGTACCTCGCTGCCTCTCCAAGGAAAGCGAAACAAACAAACTCCTTTCCTCTCGCACAAACAGAGCAGACCCTGAAAAGGTGATTGTCTGACCTTTTCAATCATGTGGGCGGATTTCAGGTCAATTTACATACAAATCATATTAAATACAACATTTACACAAAATAAATTACAATTTTAAGACACATCCAAAGAATAATCAACTGAAATCATACTCATAATAAATCCAATGTTTATCATAAAGAAAAATGTATTAACTAAACAAATTGACTCAATATGGTCCTTTACATTGGGTTTTATTACATTTTCGATTGAGTTAAGTGAAAATTTTATTACACTTTCAGGCGTTATTACATTTTCAGGAAATTATTGCATTATAGGAAATTATTACATTATAGGAAATTATTACATTATAGGAAATTATTGCATTATAGGAAATTATTACATTATAGGAATTTATTGCATTATAGGAAATTATTGCATTATAGGAAATTATTACATTATAGGAAATTATTACACTATAGGAAATTACATTTTCAGGAAATTATAACATAGGAAATTATTGCATTATAGGAAATTATTACATTATAGGAAATTATTGCATTATAGGAAATTATTACATTATAGGAAATTATTGCATTATAGGAAATTATTGCATTATAGGAAATTATTACATTTTCAGGAAATTATTACATTATAGGAAATTATTGCATTATAGGAAATTGCATTATAGGAAATTATTGCATTATAGGAAATTATTACATTATAGGAAATTATTGCATTATAGGAAATTATTGCATTATAGGAAATTATTACATTATAGGAAATTATTACATTATAGGAAATTATTACATTTTCAGGAAATTATTACATTATAGGAAATTATTGCATTATAGGAAATTATTGCATTATAGGAAATTATTACATTTTCAGGAAATTATTACATTATAGGAAAGTATTGCATTATAGGAAATTATTGCATTATAGGAAATGATTTCATTATAGAAAATTATTGCATTATAGGAAATTATTACATTATAGGAAATTATTACATTATAGGAAATTATTGCATTATAGGAAATTATTGCATTATAGGAAATTATAGAAAATTATTGCATTATAGGACATTATTACATTATAGGAAATTATTGCATTATAGGAAATTATTGCATTGTAGGAAATTATTACATTATAGGAAATTATTGCATTATAGGAAATTATTGCATTATAGGAAATTATTACATTTTCAGGAAATTATTACATTATAGGAAATTGCATTATAGGAAATTGCATTATAGGAAATTATTGCATTATAGGAAATTATTACATCATAGGAAATTATTGCATTATAGGAAATTATTGCATTATAGGAAATGATTGCATTATAGGAAATTATAGAAAATTATTGCATTATAGGAAATTATTACATTATAGGAAATTATTGCATTATAGGAAATTATTGCTTTATAGGAAATTATTACATTATAGGAAATTATTGCATTATAGGAAATTATTGCATTATAGGAAATTATTACATTTTCAGGAAATTATTACATTATAGGAAATTGCATTATAGGAAATTATTGCATTATAGGAAATTATTACATTATAGGAAATTATTGTATTATAGGAAATTATTGCATTATAGGAAATTATTACATTATAGGAAATTATTACATTTTCAGGAAATTATTACATTATAGGAAATTATTGCATTATAGGAAATTATTGCATTATAGGAAATTATTACATTATAGGAAATTATTGCATTATAGGAAATTATTGCATTATAGGAAATTATTACATTATAGGAAATTATTGCATTATAGGAAATTATTGCATTATAGGAAATTATTACATTATAGGAAATTATTACATTTTCAGGAAATTATTACATTATAGGAAATTATTGCATTATAGGAAATTATTGCATTATAGGAAATTATTACATTATAGGAAATTATTGCATTATAGGGAATTATTGCATTATAGGAAATTATTGCATTATAGGAAATTATTGCATTTTCAGGAAATTATAACATTATAGGAAAGTATTGCATTATAGGAAATTATTGCATTTTCAGGAAATTATTACATTATAGGAAATTATTGCATTATAGGAAATTGCATTATAGGAAATTATTGCATTATAGGAAATTATTACATTATAGGAAATTATTGCATTATAGGAAATTATTACATTATAGGAAATTATTACATTATAGGAAATTATTACATTTTCAGGAAATTATTACATTATAGGAAATTATTGCATTATAGGAAATTATTGCATTATAGGAAATTATTGCATTATAGGAAAGTATTACATTATAGGAAAGTATTGCATTATAGGAAATTATTGCATTATAGGAAATTATTTCATTATAGAAAATTATTGCATTATAGGAAATTATTGCATTATAGGAAATTATTGCATTATAGGAAATTATTGCATTATAGGAAATTATAGAAAATTATTGCATTATAGGAAATTATTACATTATAGGAAATTATTGCATTATAGGAAATTATTGCATTATAGGAAATTATTACATTATAGGAAATTATTGCATTATAGGAAATTATTGCATTATAGGAAATTACTACATTATAGGAAATTATTACATTATAGGAAATTATTGCATTATAGGAAATTATTGCATTATAGGAAATTATTACATTTTCAGGAAATTATTACATTATAGGAAATTGCATTATAGGAAATTATTGCATTATAGGAAATTATTGCATTATAGGAAATTATTACATTATAGGAAATTATTGCATTATAGGAAATTATTACATTTTCAGGAAATTATTACATTATAGGAAATTATTGCATTATAGGAAATTATTGCATTATAGGAAATTATTACATTTTCAGGAAATTATTACATTATAGGAAATTATTGCATTATAGGAAATTATTACATTATAGGAAATTATTGCATTATAGGAAATTATTACATTTTCAGGAAATTATTACATTATAGGAAATTATTGCATTATAGGAAATTATTGCATTATAGGAAATTATTACATTATAGGAAATTATTACATTATAGGAAATTATTGCATTATAGGAAATTATTGCATTATAGGAAATTATTGCATTTTCAGGAAATTGCATTATAGGAAATTGCATTATAGGAAATTGCATTATAGGAAATTATTACATTATAGGGATCTACAGTCCAGGTCCAGGTCCAGGTCCAGGTCCAGGTCCTGGTCCTAACCTGTACCTGTATCTTGTGTCTCTACCAGCTAGTTTAACGGTGTTTTTGTCTCTACCAGCTAAGGAGAGTTTTGGCGGGATGCGTCTGCTCCGCCGCGCCGACTTCAACGCGGCCGCTAACATCAACGCCCTGTGGAGGATGCCCTGCCGGGGAGCCCTGGAGCAAGGCAGCAAGAAGAGCCTGACCTGGGACAACAAGCACATCACCTGGTTCGGTAGGTTACCATGACAACCAGCACATCACCTGGTTACCATGACAACCAGCACATCACCTGGTTCAGCTGAGGCCGTCGCCATGGGAACGTCCTCCTTAGTCTCAGGCTGGATTCACTCTGAAAACCTGTCGACACGTCTGATAACTGATGATATTGATCCTCTGTTTCCATAGCAACCCTGGCCTGATACCTGTGTTTCTCTGTTTCCATAGCAACCCTGGCCTGATACCTGTGTTTCTCTGTTTCCATAGCAACCCTGGCCTGATACCTGTGTTTCTCTGTTTCCATAGCAACCCTGGCCTGATACCTGTGTTTCTCTGTTTCCATAGCAACACGGGCCTGATACCTGTGTTTCTCTGTTTCCATAGCAACCCTGGTCTGATACCTGTGTTTGTGTTTCCATAGCAACACAGGCCTGATACCTGTGTTTCTCTGTTTCCATAGCAACGCTGGACGGCGGCGTGGGCCTCCTCCTGCCGATGCCGGAGAAAACGTACCGGCGGCTGCTGATGCTGCAGAACGCTCTGACCACCATGTTACCTCACCACGCCGGGCTCAACCCCAAGGCCTTCAGGTGGGTGACCCCTGACCCCTGACCGACCTCTACCCGACCCCTACCCGACCTCTACCTGACCTCTACCTGACCCCTGACCTCTACCTGACCCCTACCCGACCCCTACCCGACCTCTACCTGACCTCTACCTGACCCCTGACCTCTACCTGACCCCTACCCGACCCCTACCCGACCTCTACCTGACCTCTACCTGACCCCTGACCTCTACCTGACCTCTACCTGACCCCTGACCCCTACCCGACCTCTACCCGACCTCTACCTGACCCCTGACCTCTACCTGACCTCTACCTGACCCCCCCAGGCCTAGGGATGGGAATTGAGAACCGGTTCCCAGTGTTTAAATTCCTTGGAATCGTTTGCCTTTTTTTAGCAAACGATTCCCTTATGGATTCCAGTGGAAACAAATGACGTCACGTCATTCGTTCCCTGCAGGAAAACACGGCGACAAAGCGACAAAGGATGATGCAGAGCGACCCCCCCCTGACCTCTGACCTCTCTCCCCAGGATGATGCAGAGCGACCTCTGACCCCCCCCCCCCCCCTGACCTCTGACCTCTCTCTCTCCCCAGGATGATGCAGAGCGACCTCTGACCTCTGACCTCTCTCTCTCCCCAGGATGATGCAGAGCGACCTCTAACTGACCTCTGACCTCTCTCTCTCCCCAGGATGATGCAGAGCGACCTCTGACCTCCCCCCTGACCTCTGACCTCTCTCCCCCCCCAGGATGATGCAGAGCGACCTCTGACCTCTGACCTCTCTCCCCAGGATGATGCAGAGCGACCTCTGACCCCCCCTGACCTCTGACCTCTCTCTCTCCCCAGGATGATGCAGAGCGACCTCTGACCCCCCCTGACCTCTGACCTCTCTCTCTCCCCAGGATGATGCAGAGCGACCTCTGACCTCCCCCCTGACCTCTGACCTCTCTCCCCCCCCAGGATGATGCAGAGCGACCTCTGACCTCTGACCTCTCTCCCCAGGATGATGCAGAGCGACCTCTGACCCCCCCTGACCTCTGACCTCTCTCTCCCAGGATGATGCAGAGCGACCTCTGACCCCCCCTGACCTCTGACCTCTGACCTCTCTCCCCAGGATGATGCAGAGCGACCTCTGACCTCTGACCTCTCTCCCCCCCCAGGATGATGCAGAGCGACCTCTGACCTCTGACCTCTCTCCCCAGGATGATGCAGAGCGACCTCTGACCTCTGACCTCTCTCCCCAGGATGATGCAGAGCGACCTCTAACTGACCTCTGACCTCTCTCTCTCTCCCCAGGATGATGCAGAGCGACCTCTGACCTCTCTCTCCCCAGGATGATGCAGAGCGACCTCTGACCTCTCTCTCCCCAGGATGATGCAGAGCGACCTCTGACCCCCCCCTGACCTCTGACCTCTCTCCCCAGGATGATGCAGAGCGACCTCTGACCCCCCCCTGACCTCTGACCTCTCTCTCTCCCCAGGATGATGCAGAGCGACCTCTAACTGACCTCTGACCTCTCTCTCTCCCCAGGATGATGCAGAGCGACCTCTAACCCCCCCCTGACCTCTGACCTCTCTCCCCAGGATGATGCAGAGCGACCTCTAACCCCCCCTGACCTCTGACCTCTCTCTCCCAGGATGATGCAGAGCGACCTCTGACCCCCCCTGACCTCTGACCTCTGACCTCTCTCCCCAGGATGATGCAGAGCGACCTCTGACCTCTGACCTCTCTCCCCCCCCAGGATGATGCAGAGCGACCTCTGACCTCTGACCTCTCTCCCCAGGATGATGCAGAGCGACCTCTGACCTCTGACCTCTCTCCCCAGGATGATGCAGAGCGACCTCTAACTGACCTCTGACCTCTCTCTCTCTCCCCAGGATGATGCAGAGCGACCTCTGACCTCTCTCTCCCCAGGATGATGCAGAGCGACCTCTGACCCCCCCCTGACCTCTGACCTCTCTCCCCAGGATGATGCAGAGCGACCTCTGACCCCCCCCTGACCTCTGACCTCTCTCCCCAGGATGATGCAGAGCGACCTCTGACCCCCCCTGACCTCTGACCTCTCTCTCTCCCCAGGATGATGCAGAGCGACCTCTGACCTCTGACCTCTCTCTCCCCAGGATGATGCAGAGCGACCTCTAACCCCCCCCTGACCTCTGACCTCTCTCCCCAGGATGATGCAGAGCGACCTCTGACCCCCCCTGACCTCTGACCTCTCTCTCTCCCCAGGATGATGCAGAGCGACCTCTAACTGACCTCTGACCTCTCTCTCTCCCCAGGATGATGCAGAGCGACCTCTAACCCCCCCTGACCTCTGACCTCTCTCTCCCCAGGATGATGCAGAGCGACCTCTAACCCCCCCCTGACCTCTGACCTCTCTCTCCCCCCAGGATGATGCAGAGCGACCTCTGACCTCTGACCTCTCTCTCTCCCAGGATGATGCAGAGCGACCGGCGCAGCCTCCAGAACGCCGTGAGGAACATCCTGGACGGAGAGCTGCTCAACAAGTACCTGTACCTGAGCATGATGGAGCGCAGCGAGCTGGCCAAGAAGATCGGAACCACGCAGGACATCGTGAGTCTGGACCTGACCTCTGACCCCCCGACCTCTGACCCCTGACCCCCCCAGAACCCCGACCTCTGACCCCCAGAACCCCGACCTCTGACCCCCAGAACCCCCGACCTCTGACCCCCAGAACCCCGACCTCTGAACCCCCGACCTCTGACCCCCAGAACCCCGACCTCTGAACCCCCGACCTCTGACCCCCAGAACCCCCGACCTCTGACCCCCTAACCTCCCCCCACCCCAGGGTGCAGCTCTGCTGGGCCTTGATCAGTGTCGGGACTAACGCACTATTTAGTAACGCGTTACAGTTACAGCCTGTAACGCGTTACCGTAACGCGCTATTTAGTAACGCGTTATTTAAAAGAAAGAGCCACATTTGGAAGTAGGGATGGGAATTGATAAGATTATTTTGATTCCGATTCCATTTTCAATTCTGCTTAACGATTCGATTCTTTATCGATTCTCTTATTGATTCTCATTTGGAAGAAAGGAGAAGAAACTATTTTAGTATCAACTTTGTTTTAATAAAACAAAGTTGATACTAAAATAGTTTCTTTGTTTCTCTGATCTTTTTTTGTTCAAATATATAAAACTTTTATATCTTTGAACAAAATAATATAAGTGAGGTCTTAAGACGCCCCCAGCCTTGGGCTCCTCGATGGTGCCAGGGGGTCCCCACACAATTATTTGTAATATACAGTAAAATATGTATTTAATATAAAATAAATATTCTTCTGTAGAAATTAACTAAAAACAACAAATTATTTTGTAGCAATTCCACAAGAATGTCCAGTAACATGTTCAACACCACAAACTTAGTCACTGCTGGAGACATTCATCTATTCTGGCCTGATTCTCTTCCCTGCCTTGTTGGAAGGAGAATCTAGCGGTAGATGCTCTTTAACTTCTCCATAGATGAGCTGATGCTGCAGATGTGTTAGGAGCTCCGCTGTTTCCCGGAGCGCCTGGCACGTCCTCGTGGTCGAGAGCGCAGCTCTTCTTTTTTTTTTTTTTTTAAGATTTTTTTTGGGCTCTAGTGGCCCTTTATTGAAGTTACAGACTGGAAAGGGGTAGAGAGAGAGAATGAGGATGACACGCAGCAAAGGTGCACAGGCCGGGATACGAACCCGCGACCGCTGCAGGAGGACTGTAACCTCAGTATATGAGCCGCTGCTTAACCCACTGCGCCACCGAGCGGCCCGAGCATGCAGCTCTTCTAAAGCATGATTTATGGTTCCGCGTTAAATCGACGCAGAGCCTACGGCGTTGGGTTACACGGCGACGCGCTCTGTACGGTGCGTGTTGCCGCGTACCCTACGCCGTAGGCTCTGCGTTGGTGTAACGTGGAACCATAAATCAGCCTTACCACACGCCGGCTGACTCCGCGCTCCCAGCGCATCAGTCGGCCGAGTCCTAACAGTTTCCCCCCTCTGTTAAAATGTCCACATTGCAAGAATTGTCGCCCTGTTGTCCTTTTTGGTAAAATGTAACCAAACTTTGGAGCGTTTATGCCGCTTTGTCCCCGTGTTTTCCTGCTGGGCGCGAATGCGCACGTTGCACAACGTGCTTGGTGACGTCATTCACTCCCACTGGAATCAATGAGGGAATCGTTTGTGAAAAAGGCAAACGATTCCAAGGAATTGAAACACTGGGAACCGGTTCTCAACAAGACCCGGTTCTCCATTCCCATCCCTACTTGGAAACCTTCCTTCTTTCTTGGGAGATTTTCCACTTATTCAGTAACGCGTTACTGTAACGCGTTACTGTAACGTGTTACTGTAACACGTTACTAGTCTAAATGTATTTCAAATGTATTTCAACTTTATTCTCGACATTTTGACTTTTTTCTCTGAATTGTACTAGTTACCACCAGTTACTAGTTAGTATGTTTCAGTAACTAACACGACACTGGCCTTGAATCTCCTTCTTCTTCTTCTCTTTCTTCTCCTCCAGATCCTGGACGACCTGCTGGAGGTCGACAGAGTCACGGCTCATTTCTGACCACAGTTCTGGTCCCGACCCGGTTCTGGACCTGGATCTGGTCCCGACCCGGGAGACCCGGGAGACCCCAGACCGGACCGTAGAAACCCGTTTCCTCGCTAGGAGGAAGGAATTTTTTCTTATTGATTTTGTAATAAAACTTCAAACACTCAGTTCTGGTTCTGGTTCTGGTCCTGATTCTGATTCTGATTCTGATTCTGATTCTGATTCTGGTCCTGGTCCTGGTTCTGGTTCTGGTTCTGATTCTGGTTCTGATTCTGGTTCCTGGTTCTGGTTCTGGTTCTGGTTCTGGTTCTGGTTCTGATTCTGGTTCCTGGTTCTGGTTCTGGTTCTGATTCTGATTCTGGTTCTGATTCTGGTTCCTGGTTCTGGTTCTGTTTCTGGTTCTGGTCCTGGTTCTGGTTTATGTTTATCAAGGATCCCCATTAGCCGCCAGGCTCGTCTTCCTGGGTCCGGTTTAACAAGTACAATATAAACAACAATACACAATAACATAATAATACAATTCCAGTTACAAACACACAGATCCAACTGCAATTAAAACTAGAAGAAAAAGAAGAAAAAGAAAAGAATAAATCACAGTTCCCAGAAAAAAAATGACCTAACATGTTTTTTGAATGATTTCTTGTTTGGAATGCTGCTAATATTTAAAGGGAACATGGGAAGTTTAATTCCTCTTTAATTCACAATTAGAATTAAATCCGATTTAAAATGAGTAAAAATGACCATTTAATCACCTAATTCTGAATGAAAATGTCCATTCTGAATTAAACTTTATTCTGATTTTAAATCCCAATAGAATAATTCTGCGATCATGTTTACAGTACATTCATTCAAAAAAAGAAAAAAATTGATAATAAAAAAAAAATGAATATTAGAATTAATAAGAAAGAAAATAAAGGGTTCTTCCGGGAAGATGCTGAGTGAGCAGACGTGTAGTCAACTACCCCCCAGGTCGGACATAAAAAACCCACCGTAAGGTTTAAACTCGACGACTGAAATAATATATTATGGGTGGGAGAGGCAACCGAAGGACAGGAAAACCTAACCAGAAACAAGACGAGTTGAGAAACTACCCGAAAAAATACCTGAGACCTCTGAAAACGAGGACAGCGAACACGAGGACGACGCAGCAGAGGAAATGGAGGTTCAAGACCATAATGAGACATTACGAATCGGGCTGGCTACAATTAGTTAGGATATAAAAGACCTCAAACAAGAGATACAACACGAACTTTCAACACCATCCAGCCGGCACTTCTGGGAGACAAGCTGGAGAATGCAGGGGTTGACAGTCACCTTACATCCTGGATTCTGGATTACCTCACCAACCGTCCACAGTATGTGAGGACACGGGACCACACGTCGGACAGGGTCGTCTGCAGTGTGGGGGCCCCGCAGGGAACGGTCCTGGCGCCGTTCCTCTTCACTCTCTACACTGCTGACTTCTCCTACAACTCACCAACCTGTCACCTCCAAAAGTTCTCTGACGACTCTGCTATCGTCGGCCTCATCACTGATGAAGATGATAGCGAGTACAGAGAACTGTCCCAGGACTTTGTGGACTGGTGCCTGCAGAACCACCTCCAGATCAACGCGGGGAAAACCAAAGAACTGGTGGTGGATTTCCTGCAGAACCACCTCCAGATCAACGTGGGGAAAACCAAAGAACTGGTGGTGGATTTCTGCAGAACCACCTCCAGATCAACGCGGGGAAAACCAAAGAACTGGTGGTGGATTTCTGCAGAATCACCTCCAGATCAACGCGGGGAAAACCAAAGAACTGGTGGTGGATTTCCTGCAGAATCACCTCCAGATCAACGCGGGGAAAACCAAAGAACTGGTGGTGGATTTCTGCAGAACCACCTCCAGATCAACGCGGGGAAAACCAAAGAACTGGTGGTGGATTTCCGCAGGTGTAATAAATCCCCCTCGACACCGGTGAACATCCAGGGAAAGGACATTGAGATGGAACATCTTATAAGTACCTGGGTGTTAACCTCAACAATAAACTGGACTGGACTACTAATTCCTCTGCACTCCACAGAAAAGGTCAGAGCAGACTCTATCTGCTCAGGAGACTGAGGGCCTTTGGTGTGCAGGAGAAGCTCCTGAAAACATTTTATAACACTGTGGTGGCATCAGCCATTTTTTACGGAGTGGTCTGCTGGGGCAGCAACATCACAGCTGCAGACAGAAGGAGGCTGGACAAAACAATCAAAAGGGCCGGCTCTGTCGTGGGTTGCTCTCTGGACACAGTACAGGTGGTGGGAGAGAGGAGGATGATGGCTAAGCTGTCATCCATGATGGAGAAGGACTCCCACCCCATGAAGGACCATCAGAGCGCTGGAGAGCTCCTTCAGCGACAGACTCCTTCACCCTAGGTGTGTGAAGGAGCGCTACAGACGGTCCTTCCTCCCTGCAGCTGTGAGACTACACAACCAGCACTGCTCACAGTAGACCACAAACAATACAAACAATCCTGACAATAAAAACCATTCTGCAACGGGCATAAATAACATCTGTAAATATCCATCTGTTTTTCTTTTTGTATACTAGAATTTTTTTTATTTATTACTATTTTTATTCTCCTTCTTATTCTTCTTCTTATTATTATTGTATATACTGTTTATAGTGTTATAGTGTTTATTATTATTATTATTGTTGTGTGATATTGTGTGATATTGATGCCTCTTGTTTTGCACTATCCCCTTTGCTGCTGTAACCTGGAAATTTCCCCTCTGGGGGACTATTAAAGGATTTCTTATCTTAACTGGGCACGCTAAAAGACGAGTTGAAAAAAGAAATGAAAGAAGAAATCACCGCTCTTAAACAAGAAATTGAGCGCAAGCTAACAGATAATAAAAACGAGCTCCAAACGCAGAAGGCCACTAGCTGGAGCGCAGGAGCGCATAGCAGAGCTGGAAGAGTGGAAAATAGACGCGGGAGACATGATGAAGGAAATGCTGGAGCAGACTCACCGGATGCAAGAAAAGGTGACAGACCTCGAAGGGATATCAAGAAGGAATAATATCCGTATTTTCGGCATCCCAGAGGAGACAGAGGAGAACTCCACTAACAAGTACGTGGACCAGCTGCTAAAAACTGAGCTGCTGCTACCTGAAGGAACGGAGCTCCACATCCAGAGAGTGCACCGCGCTGTCGCACAGAAACCGAACCCGAACGCGCCACCCAGGTCCATTATAGTCAACTTTCTCAAGTTTGAGACAAAAGAAATGATCCTGCAGGCGGCATGGAAGAAAAAGATACAAGTAGGAAACAAGCAGGTCTTTTTCGACCACGATTATCCGGCTGAAGTCATCCAGAAAAGGAGGTCATACTGTACATGCAGTGTCGGCGCCATGGGGGGGCACCAGGGGGCAGTGCCCGCTTACTTCAGTCACTGTGCCCCCTCACTTTTCTTCTTTGGCGGTAAACACATTTCCCGAAAGCGAACTATTATGAAGGAGAGATTGCGAACGAAAAAGAGATTGCGAAAGGGATTTATGGTTCCGCGTTACACTAACGCAGAACCTACAGCGTAGGTTATGTAACCTACTGCGTCGCTGTTACGGGACGACGCGCGCCATACAGCGTGGAGTGAGCGGCGTGTGGTGTTAAATGCAGCAAACATGTCAGGGGCCTCATTTAAAATGGAGTGCGTAGGATTCATACTAAAAGTGCACGTACGCTCAAAAGCCGAAAATGCCGTGCGCAAAAAAAAATCCGGATCAATAAAACCATGTGCACGCAGACTTCCACGCAGTCCAGCTGGAAGGTTGCGTAGCTGAATCCGCCCCTTTACACGCCCAGAAATGCATATGGATGAGCCTGCTGAGCATGCGCAGTGGCTTTCTGCAGCCTGTTTGGCGCAGATCCATGGTTTGGCGTCAGAATGAATGAGAAGTAGCAGCCACCGTGACACTGACTTTCACGGAGACCTAGATGCTGTAGATGATGTGGAGGACAGGAAAACCACATTATTTGGTGGTCACAGTAAAAGTTAGAATAAGTATATAAATAGTATACAATAAAATAAAGAGACTGAGTGGCAGCACGCCGTTGCTGCGCTAAACGCCGTGAGTTCCCCGGCGCAACAGGGGGACACACGTCCCCCCGTCTTTTCAAAACCATGTTTTTTTTCCCCTTACTTTTTACAGTTTAAAAACTAACGGTAGGATCAGCCTTAAATTGCAAATTATCAAGACACTGTATGAAAGCGATACGAAAACGGCCCCGCAGCCCTGCTTCACCCCCCGCTCCCCCTCCTCCTCTCCCGTCTCCCCTCAGAGCTGCTCAGGGCGGGTTTATGGTTCCGCGTCACCGACGCAGAGCCTACGCCGTAGGTGCGCGTCGCTGCGTACCCTACGCCGTAGGCTCTGCGTCGTTTTGACGCGGGACCCTAATTTAGGCACCATATACAAGCAGCACGTAAAGGTTTCACGCGCGCGTAAAACTCATATATATGAAAAAAAAATCTGTGTCCCTTTAGGGAAGAAATGAGGGGCTCCGTGGGGCTCCCTAAACGCAGCCCCTCATTTGTTCTGTCCTAAAGCGGTGGGTGAAGAAGAGGCTGCAGCTCCAGCAGCACCAGAGTCCTGACTGACTGAGCTTCACACACAGAGGAACACGATCAGCGCTATATTATTTTATTTTATTATTTTATTATTTTAAGCCTGACATATGTTGTGATATGTGATGACATTATTAAGAGTATGACATGAATCTGGCTTCATTTCACCACCTCACAGCCTGCGTCGCCAGTTCCCCGTGTCTTAAGTGAATTCTTACGGGAGGGTCCTAGTTGCCGTAAAGATACGCAGATTTTTCGGTAAGTTTTTTCTTTTTAGATCCGAGGATTTGCGTAGAAGGTGGCTTCCGCAACTTTCAGGCGCTTTTTCTGCGCAAGCAAGCTTTATAGATGAGGCCCCAGATCATTATTGGGATGTGGGGAAAAAGCAGAGGACACGAGAAATGATCCAGAGTTGCATTTGGGAAACCGCTGGTGATGGAGACGATCACGGGACGCACCGCGCAGGAGATAAGGAGCGCAGAGAAAAGGGCTCTCTTCTCTTTTTTCTGATTAAATGCATCCGAAATAGACAAACAGGCGATCTATGAACTTCAATGAGAAAACAAAACACAGAGAGAATATGGATAAAAGGAGGTGCCGGATCCAATCAAATAGGTACTGGATCTTGTTCCGGCAGGATCCGGCACAAATTAAGCCCTAATAAGATTCTTATTATTATATCTTATTATCTTATCAGAACCTTCCAGCTCCCTGGCGATCTCCCTCCAGCAGCTGCCACTTTATTGAGGTTCTTGTATTGAAATGACTGTTTCCAACAGCGCTTCCAACCGGCTTTCAACGCCAGCGACAGGAAGAAACGCCAGCTCAAAACGGCGCCGCGTCGCGCTGCGCCGCTCGCAACCAGTATGGACAGTGCAATAAAAAATAAAGCAATGGAATTGTTTTTGACGCTGACACTCGCTCGTGTCGCATGCAGTGAGGACAAGGTGTTGTGATTTGATTTCTCAACATGTTTAAGACATATTGTTAGGAAAGCAGTGAGAATGCACTTTTTTCTTTAAAATGCTGTCCTACACGACTGATTTGGTGCCCACCCTAATAAGCCTTGTGCCCCCTCTGAATATTTGCTCTGGCGCCGACCCTGCATACATGGGCATTAAAAGGGTGCTCAAAGAAAAAAAAATATGTTTCCAGACGCAGCTGACTAAAATGCGGATACACTGGAGCAGCGGAGTGAAAACATACGACACCGCCGTGGAAGCCGCGCAGGCGATGAGAGAGAGGATTCATCACAGACCCACCGGGAGATGACAGCGCGCCGGCGGCGCCGGCGGGGGAGAAGACACGAGTAACACCGGAGTGGCAGCGGGTCAGAGGGAAGGAGGCGAGACGTGAAGCAACGCAGCGTGCCAGAGAGAAGCTGCAGGAGTATCTCAGGAAAACATAAACATGCACTGGAGAAAGGTTACAGTGAAACATAAACTTCAACACTGATAGTATTTTTCCCGACCGGGAGATGTTTAGTTTTCTTTTCTATAGTTGGACAAATCTAGACCAGTTCACTAGGAACTAAATCAAGTCTAGGAAGGGGCCCCCATGAGAGATGAGGATCTCCCCTTCACCCACCAACGGGGACTCGGGGCACAGTTCACCCCATTGTTGGAGGTCACAATTGTTTTGGTTTATGTTGTTTTATTTACTGTTCATGAGTGTTTTGTTCAGAAATGTTTGGGAGTATACTTACAAATAATAGCAAAACAAAATGATGACTAACCATATCAAAATAATGTCGTTGAATGTAAATGGACTGAATAATCCCATTAAAAGACAAAAGGTCATAACAAAACTTAAAAAAGAAAAAGCACAAATCATTTTTCTACAGGAGACCCACCTGTCACAATCAGAACATGACTAACTTAAAAAATATGGCTACAGGAATTTATATTATAGCTCATTTAAAGGAGGATGTAGAAGAGGACTAGTGATTCTAATACCAAATTCCACTAAGTTTGACTTTGAGAAGGAATGCAGGGACAAGGAAGGAAGATACATTATAGTGAAAGGAAGACTAGAGAATGAACTAGTAACACTGGTAAACATATATGCCCCCCCGGAAAGTGACAAATCTTTTTTTAAATGTCTATTTGATGACATGATAGCAGAAACAGGAGGTATTTTGGTCTGTGGGGGAGACCTAGATGTTATTAGAGACCACAGAATAGACACAACTAGTCTTAAAAAAATAAAATGCATTTGACAAGATTCATAAACGTATCCTTGGAGGAGATGGGAATGATTGATGTCTGGAGGAATCAACACCCCCTGGAAAAAGACTTCACGCATTACTCCGCAGCACATAAAGTCCATTCAAGGATAGATTACTTTTTTATGAATGCAGAGGATAACCATATGGTACAAGAGTGCAGGATAGGGGGCGCAGATGTGTCAGATCATAACCCACTCTATTTAACAATACATTTAAACAACAGAAGACGGCATACAGTATGGAGACTTAATCTGGGAATTATGAATAATGACCAAACAAGGAAGAAGGTAAAAACGGAAATCGAAAGATACTTAGAGGAAAATAACAACTGCGCTGTAGACCCAATGATTTTTTGGGATGCCATGAAGGCAGTCATTAGAGGAAAACTGATACCTGAAACTGCACATGCAAAAAGAACAAAAATGGAGGCTTATAAAATGTACCGTGAAAGGCTAAGAGTATCGGAACAGGAATACCAAAATACTAACGACCCCAAGATAAGTCAACAAATTAAAGAAACCAAAACAAAAATTAATGACATACTTTTGGACGAAATTGAAAAAAAGAATAGATATTTTAAACTGGGCTATCATGAAGTAAGATCAAAGGCCACAAAAATACTGGCAAGGCGTATAAAAAAACAGCAAGCAATTAGTAATATATACAAAATTAAAGATCCTCATACAGGTAAGATAGTATCTAGTCCAGATGGTATTGAGGATATCTTCCAAAGATATTATCAAGACCTATATGCACAACCTACATCTGCAGATGAGAATGATATGATTACATTCCTGGAGATGCTAGACTTACCCTCAATTGGACGTATGCAAAATGATAAATTAACAGCAGAGATTACACTGGAGGAGGTAAAAGATGCAATAAATAAATTGAAAAACAATAAATCACCGGGGAGCGATGGATACCCAGCAGAGTGGTATAGGATGTTTGGAGAAGAGCTGTCACCACTGCTCCTTGCCTCTTTCAATTGGACTCTCCAAAACAATAAAATACCCCCATCATGGGCTGAGGCAATAATTACAGTCATTCCAAAACAAGGAAAGGATAAAGAACACTGTGCAAACTATAGACCAATTTCAATATTAAATGTTGACTATAAAATATATACAACAATAATCTCTAAACGACTAAACTCCTTCATATCAGAAATAATAGAGGAAGATCAAACAGGCTTTATAAGAGGGCGCCAGACGTATGACAATATTAGTAAGAACACTACATGTAGTGGAACAAGCAAGAAAAGACAAAAAGAGCACTGTATTAGTAAGTATTGACGCAGAAAAAGCTTTCGATTGTGTCAGTTGGAAATTTTTATATAAAGTGTTAGAGAGATTTGGCTTTAATAATAAATCAATACAGTGCATAAAGACACTCTATCAACAACCAACTGCAAGAATTAAAGTCAATGGGAGCCTGACAGACAAAATTAGTATACAGAGATCAACAAGACAAGGATGCTGCCTATCACCCACTCTATTTGCCCTTTTTATAGAGCCGCTTGCGCAGGCTATAAGACAGTAACAAGAGATCAAAGGAGTAGTGGTGAATGGCGTGGAACAAAAAAATAGGACTTTTCGCAGATGACGTCATAACCTACCTCGAACGCCCAAATGAATCATTACCTGCGTTGATTAAACTTTTGGAAGCATTCGGACATCTATCTGGATATAAAATAAATGTTGCAAAGACACAGATATTGGCCGGGTTTCCCAGATCCAACCTCTCTTAAGGACTTAAGAGAGGTTCAAAGAAGGTTTCACCTAAGAGAGGACCCTAAGATACGGGTGTTTCCCAGATGACTTCTTAACACCGTCCTTTAGTTTCGCTCTTTCAGAAGCTTTTTGGAGCAGCTGTCCAGTTCTGAAACCAAATCAATCGATGCCAGGCAAATCGATCACCGATCACTATCAGCGCATTTTCACATGCAGCACTGCTACCTAACGCACTAATTCCCTGCTGCATGTGCGTTGTGTGTTATAATGAAAAATTAAGATGATAAATATAATTCAATGACCCTTTTTCATGATGAAAACAAGACTGCAACTAAATAAGAAGTAGTTTTGGTAAGAGAATAATGAGGAAATGGATTGTTTTTATTAAATGTGAACTCCGTTATTTCTGGATACAGTGAAGCTTTTTTTTCCCCACACACACAGACCAGAGGAAACGTAGTGGGCGTGTGTGCGTTCAAAAACATGACGGTCATGGCGAGCCGAGAGAATTAAGGCGAGTTTCGCAACGTGGAATTACAGCAATACCTGGTTTTTCAGGGGTTATGTTCCAAAAAGAACCCGTGATAAGTGAAATTCTTTTTACAATTATAGAGGGCTTCAAATTGCAGAGATCAGCCCCGCCTCGCACGTATTCCACTGCTCTTCTGAGCCGCTGCATCCCGACTCTGTAGCGTCTTTTTCTCCTAAACCCCGCGGTGCAGGTGTGTTTTTTCAAGAGAAGAAAATAGTTATGGGTCGTTGTCTTCGCTCTTTTTTCTTCTGGGCAAAAATATTCTTATAAACCGACATGCCACCATTGGTTATTATATTTGAGGACTGTAATGAACGATTCATCAAAGGCTCCTGTTCTTCAGCTGCTGCTGAAGCTCATTGGCCGTTCTCAGCATTGTTGCTAAGCAACCAACGTTATTGATACAGGAAGTGAAGAAGCGGGAGACTGTTTAGAATGCAGAACACGATGCACAATGTAAATCCATACAGTACCTGCTGGAATGAAGGCTAGAGGGGCATTAATGGGAGCATTTAAAATAATGTTTTTATTTAAAGTAACTAAAAAGTTACTTTTCATAGTATACGTTTCATAGTAATGCATTACTTTTTGGTCTAAGTAGCTGAGATACTGAGTTACTTTTTAATGAAGTAAGTAGTAACGCTAACTAGTTACTATTTTTCAGTAACTAGCACAACTGGTGGAGACACGCAGAGCTGCTCCTCAATGCACTAATTCCCTGTCATCACACATGTGGGCTTGGGCTCGGGCTCGGCAGGAGGATCAGTGTCACGGCTGCCTGGACAGCGAGAATATGCTGTATAGCAGCCAAATTATCAAATAAATTATATTCATGATGATCGTTTTATTTGTGCGTAATGCATAAAGCATATACAGGAACACACTTGTTATTCCTTATTTTTCTTTTTTTTCCCCCTTTGCTGTCACCAATGAATGCTAAACAATATAAATCTAAAGTATAAAATAGATACAAATTTGTGCGGGCTGCATTGTTTTAATATCTCATTGCTTGGTGTGATATTGATTTGCCTGACGCGGCTGGATCTGTGAGTCTTTGTTCACTAAGATGGTTGTAAAGACTGGGTCAGCAGCATCTTTCATTTCCTTCTTAATGAAAGAGATACTTAAGCTAAGAGCAACTCTGGGAAACGCGATTTTCTTTCACAGGCTCCTTAAGAAGGTTTGAAAGAAGTCTTTCGCTGTTAAGAACTACTTAACTGATCTGGGAAACCGGGCCATTATCACTTAACTATAGTCCATCAAAAGAGATCCAAGAATTATTTAAACTTAATTGGAAACTTAAGGGAATTGAATACTTGGGGGTAATAATCACGAAAGGATTATCTAAACTATATAAGTCAAACTATGGTAAGATTAATCAGGAAATACAAAAAGATATTGAAAGATGGTCCACACTAACACTATACTTCAGCTCACGAATCCAGATAATCAGGATGAATGTTTTACCACGACTTCTGTACTTGTTCCAATCTTTACCAGTAGAGGTCCCACAGTCTCAGTTTATGAGCTGGAATAGAATGATTTCAAGGTTTGTTTGGGGTGGAAAGAGACCTAGAATAAGATTGGAGACTCTCCAGCTGCCAAAAGAAGGTGGTGGGATGGGACTTCCCAATTTGAAAGCATACTTTCATGCAGCCCAGCTGAGGTATATTGTTGAATGGTGCAAACCAGATTACACTGCAAAGTGGAAAGAGTTGGAAACACAGCTTGGTGAATACCCAGTACAGAGTATTATAGGAGATGAAGACACATACAAGGTGATTAAAAACCAAATAAACCCAATAACGGTGTTTACATTAAAATTATGGTTCAGCATGATAAAAAAATATAAGATTCAAAAAGAGGCTAATTCATTAAAATGGGTAGCATATGATAGCAAATTCAAACCAGCTAGATACGATAAAGGGTTTAAGCGGTGGACAAATAAGGGAATCACAGCGTGGTGTGTGTTAGTGAAGAACGGGCAGCTGGAGAGTTTCCAAAATATAAAAGAAAAATTTGATTTGGATAACCAGGAATTCTATAGGTACCTGCAATTAAGAGATTACTTTCTGAAAGAGATTAGGATGGACCCCTCCGGAGAAGTGAATGGTGTGATCCAACTCATAATCAATTCATACAAAAAAAATAAAGTTAGAATTGTTTCTGAGCTATATAAAAAATGAATATCAAATAAACATTCAACTACATACATAAAAGAAAATGGGAATCTGAATTTAAGATAAAAATCACGGATGAAGAGTGGCTAAACATGTGGAAAATACACCACACATCCACCAATTCGCGGATCTGGAGGGAGTTCTCCTGGAAAAATCTGGTAAGCTTTTTTATTTCACCCAAAGTCAAGAGTAAACAGTTGAACAAAAATGTGCCTTGTTGGAGAGGCTGTGGAACAATGAATGTGGATCACTCACACATTTTCTGGAAATGTGATAAAATCAGATGGTTCTGGAAAACGTTACACGATACATTGATGAAAATACTTGGATATAAGATTCCTTTATCTTGTACGGTATTGTATTTGTGTAACCTAAGTGAAGAAAATATAAGAACGAAGGACAGATACCTGGTAAAAATATAACTAACAGCAGCTAAGAAAGCTATCACGAAGAAATGGGGAAGGGAAGACACCGCTACTCAAGAACAATGGATTCACCTGGTCGAGGAAATCTACACAAACGAATAAATGATACATGGCTTAAGGCTGCAGGAAGCCCAGTTCAAAGAGAAATGAACGGGAAGGACAATATTTATGACGGAACAACGACAAAACAAAAAAACTTGATTGTGGAAAAGAAAATGGAATATGGACAGATTGCTTGGAAAGTGACTCCCAAATGTTGATGTTGTTTTATTTTTTTTTTTTTTTTAATGTGTTCTGTACTTGTTTTAGTACTATTTTGATTGAGTTGTCCCACCTTTGTAAAGGAAAAAATTGAAATAAAAACTAAAGTGAAAAAAAAAAAAAAAAAAAAAATGAATATTAAAATTAATAAAAAAGAAAATAAAAATAAATGTATCCACTCATTCCTCTTGTTGAAGAATAATATAAAGTCCAGTTCAGGAATCCGCTGTGGGATTGAGAGATTTTATTCAGCCGGCGGTGAGCAGACCTACACAGACGCGTGTCTTGGTTGGTGTGCCGACCCAGAGTGATTTGGCCACAGGGTTTTTATACAAAAAGTTCAAAGCGCAGACGGTAAGAATCAACAATTAAAGGTAAAAGACAAAGAGCAATTAAAAGCTGTTTACAGTCGGATGTGATCGTTCTGTTTGGAACTACCCCCTGAGGAGTCAGGAAGTCCATGATATGGCATCTCCGTGGATCAAGTCCTCGTCTCTGCAGGGGCTGGAAGTCAAAGCCACTTCCACGGTGCCATCTCAGCAGGAATTCAGGACGCCGGAACTTGCGTGACAATGGGTCAAGCGGGGGTATGAGGCTGGGGCAACCTTTTTTTTTTTTTTTTTTGTGATGTTCAATTACAGTCAATCTCAACTTTGAACAGAAAGTCTGAATTTTCCTCCTCCACTGATGGTACAGGTGGAGTTACAGTGGAGTACATAATTTTAGTAGTAGTTTGAGTCATACATATTTTGCAAGTGAACCTTAGAACGATTCTCATGGCTGGTACCACATGGCCCAGACCAGCCGTTTGGAAGGTATTCATAATTCTTCATGCCACAAATCCAGTAAACACCTTTTGGTAGATGTATGGAACAGTGATTAACCATTGTAGCAGGGTAGCTATAATCCTTAATGGAATCGGGCAGTGGATTTTGGCTTGTTTTAGGCTTAACAAGCGGTTCTTCAGAAGGAGAGTGTGGAGACACATCTCGATGTCACAGTATAATTGTCTGGTTTGTGGGGGTTTGTGACAGGTGCAGTGCTCCTAAGAGGAATTGAAGTTCAAAATGTAACAGGTGTCACATGAAGTAATAGGTTTTGTTTGTGGTATTTGTAAGGTTATCTGTCATGTTCCTGTGACAGATGTGAGTGTCTTGGCATGTACAATGCATCTGATTCTGGGCCTCTGCGGCCTGCGCTGCTCCTCTGCTCCTCTGCTCCTCTGCCAGTCGTGGATTTCTTGGGGTGTTGGAGTTCAGCTACTTCTGGGCTTTACGGGCCTGCGTTGCTTCTTTCACTGGCTCCGACGGTGGTGAGGACGAGGACCAGGAAGAGGAGGGAATCAGCTGGTTTCCGGTGCATGGGGGAGGTGTTGTTATCTTGCAGTGGGATGCGTGGATCCAGGTTAGACACCCCTCACACTTGACTGCAGTGTCGGTGGTGAGCAGGACGTGTTGAGTCTTGGACCAGCGAGGTTTTTTTTCTGACACAAAGTCTCCGAGTTGGAGGTTATGGCATGGTTTGCCACTAGGAGGAGACTGGACAGCTTTTATTTTTTCTGTGGATTGACTGAACGGCAGAGGTTAGAGCAGAATAAAATGATATCATGGACTCATCCATGGCATGGAAGTCCATCTTCTTCATATATAGAACTGAATTGTTTGGTATAAAATGCTCTACACATACAAGAACATTTTTCATATCCCTCGCATTTTGGTATATGAATAAAGTCATATTCATATATATATAGAGAAGAAAGAAAGAAAGAAAGAAAGAAAGAAAGAAAGAAAGAAAGAAAGAAAGAAAGAAAGAAAGAAAGAAAGAAAGAAAGAAAGAAAGAAAGAAAGAAAGAAAGAAAGAAAGAAAGAAAGAAAGAAAGAAAGAAAGAAAGAACATTGCTGAAACTCCAGTTAAAACAAAAGCAGAACGGAGTGGAACAGACCACAGAGTTGAAATAAATAATAATAATTTTCACACATTTTCATATCCCTCACATTTTGGTTTATGAATAAAGTCTATTTGCAGAGCTTCAAAAAGGTCACAGTGACTTCCGGTGTAGCGACTAATGGAGTAGGACGGGTTTTTTTTGAGCTCCTGCAACAACTTTTAAAAATATCTATAAATAGCTTTTTCATATTCCTTCGGTGTATTTTTCCCGACCTTCATTATTCAACTTTGGCCCCGTATTTTTGCCGACCAAAATGCCTCCAAAACTCAAACCATCCGCACCACCGCCGCAGCCTTCTTCGCACGCCGCATCCCCGCCTCGTGGTGACCCCCCGTCCAGCCTGGCCGAGGCGGCCGGGGCCGCTCCTTCACACGACTTTAAGGCCGAGCTGCTCGCATCACTCCGCGTTGAGATGGCGGCTGTTTTCAGAGCGGAGCTTCAGGCTGCCTTAAATGAGAACCTGTTGAGCATCAAGACTGAGCTGCAAGCGGTGAAGTCGGAATTATCAAGCAGCATTACAAACATCCAGTCTGATGTGCGCGCTCTGAAGAACACCGTGGGTGAAATGGAGACGTCTCTTTCATCCTGCACCGATGACATCACAACCTTACAGGCTAAAGTGGAGCATCTGTCAGCTGAACTGATGAGGCTGGATGGTAAATGCGAGGATCTGGAGGCGAGATCCCGGCGCAATAACATACGGATTGTGGGAATTCCTGAAGATTTTTCCACCTCTTCTGCTGTTACGGATATTCCCTCTCTGCTCAAGGATGCTTTTAAGCTGGAGAAGGAGCCTCTCCTGGACCGGGCGCACCGCACCCTCCAGCCGAAACCGAAAACCGGAGAGCGCCCTCGTCCCATCATCGCCCGTCTGCACTATCATACAGACTGTGTGGATATATTGCGCCGAGCCAGGGCTCAGCAACGGATTACGTGTGGAGAGTTGACTTTTTCTGTCTTTCCCGACCACACCCAGAAGACGGCCCGTGCCCGAGCTGCTTTTAATGACGTCCGCCGCCGGCTCCGCGAGATCCCGGGGATCCGCTACGGTCTGCTGTACCCCGCCCGCCTCCACATCACTCACAACGGCGCAGAGAGGGAGTTCAGGTCGGCAGAGGAGGCCAGCGCTTTCATCACGTCGCTCAAAGTCTAGTTGAACTTTTTTCAGTTCATCAGTGTCAGGTTTTTTTTTTTTTTTCTCCCATATATACACGGTATGTGGTTTTCAGTTTAACTTGGTCGTGATTGGTTGTACCTCTCTGTTAATGTTGCTGGGCTTGCAGGAGCTCAACACGAAGCTTGTTAGTTATTAGTTATGCTTAAAGCCGTAAGTGTTCTTTTCAGGGATCTGACTCCTTCTGGAGTTTGCACTGGGTTCTCCATCGTTTGGGGATGGGGTCGTTGTAAATGCAATTGGGGGGTGGGGGGTGGGGGGTTCAGTAGGTTAAGTTTGTTGTTCTTTTCAATTTTCCCCCTTTTTTATTTAATTATTTTTTCTCCCCTCCTTTTTTTTTTTTTTTTCTTCTTTCCTCTTTCTTTCTTTCTTTCTTTCTTTCTTTCTTTCTTTCTTTCTTTCTTTCTTTCTTTCTTTCTTTCTTTCTTTCTCTCTTTCTTTCTTTCTTTCTTTCTTTCTTTCCTTGGGGATCCGCATTCGGTACATCTCTATCTTTAGGAATTTAACATATGGCCACTAATACTGGTACTTCTGTGAGGTTGTTGAGCTGGAATATTAAAGGCATGGGGAGTCCAATTAAGAGATCGATAATATTTGCTCACCTGAGACGTCTTAAAGCTAACTTAGTGTTCCTTCAGGAAACCCACATGCGCACCAAAGACCAGGTCAGACTTAAATGTCCCTGGGTTTCTGAGGTGTTTCACTCTGATTTCAACTCTAAGGCCAGGGGGGTTGCTATATTAACTGGTAAGTCAATGCACTTTTCAGCTTCTAAGGTGATTTCAGACAAAAACGGCAGATACTTAATTGTGGCGGGTACGCTATTTCATATTCCCATATTATTAGTTAATATATATGCCCCCAATTTTGACAACCCACACTTTATGAACAAGCTTTTTGAATGTCTCCCCTCATTGAACGACAGTCTTCTTATAATTGGCGGGGATATGAACTGCGTAATTGACCCCAAACTAGACCGCTCCAGCCCACGAAATCTGACTCCTTCTTCAATGTCGAGGTCTCTTTCAGATTTTGTGTCCAAGAACGGTTGCACCGATCCTTGGAGATTTTATAACCCTCGTACCAAAAAATATTCCTTCTTTTCTCAGATGCATCAATCTTTCTCTCGGATTGATTATTATTTTATTGATGCTAAACTAATTCCCAAAGTACTGTCTGTTGATTATCATCCTATTGTGATTTCCGACCACGCTCCTCTTTCTCTGGATATTCAGTTCTCTTCACAGCCACGCTACTCAACATCTTGGAGGTTCAATACATTACTTCTCTCAGATGATAAGTTCACCAATTTTATTACAACTAAAATTGATGATTACATCTCTATAAATCAAAATGATATGGAACCAATTTCATCTTCACTGCTGTGGGAATCATTAAAATCATATTTGCGGGGACAAATTATCTCCTTCTCTGCTCACTTGAATAAGTCCCAGAAAGCCAAATTACAAGAACTCTCTATTAAGATCACAAAATTGGACCAACAACTTGCTACTTTCCCCTCTCCCAGTTTTCTTAAGCAACGTGTCGATTTACAGACTGAATTTGATCTCCTTACCACTAATGACGCAGAGCGACTTCTCTTACGATCACGCTCCGTATATTATGAACATGGAGACAAGGCAAGTCGGCTCATGGCTCATCAGTTATGTCGCCAGGCAGCCTCACGTATGATCCTTCAGATAAAAGATTCATCAGGCTCATTGCATCAGGATCCCACCGCCATTAATTCTGTCTTTCACTCATTTTATTCCTCTTTATATACGTCTGAATCTCCATCTGGCTCCACTGAATTGAATTCATTCTTCGATAGCCTCAACTTTCCTGTTATAGGTGCCGATGCTGCTAAAAATCTTGACTCGCCATTAACGGTAGAAGAAATTAATCTCGCTGTGAGAAATATGCAAAATAACAAAGCTCCTGGCCCTGATGGATTTCCAGTGGAATTTTTTAAGAAATTTCAGGATAAATTGTCCCCTTTATTGCATGCTGTTTATAAGGAATCACTGGAACATGGCACTCGCCCTCCCACTTTAAGGCAAGCCTCCATAAGTCTCCTCTTAAAAAAAGATAAGGATCCAACTCTCTGCGGCTCATACAGACCTCTTTCGTTAATAAATGTAGATGCTAAGATCCTTGCTAAAGCCTTGGCTTATCGCTTGGAGAACATTGTGCCAACTATTGTCTCAAATGAACAGACAGGATTTGTTAAGGGGCGACAGTTATTATTTAATGTGCGGACACTTTTAAATATTATTCACTCTAAAACTGTCACCACAACACCTGAAGTCGTAATCTCAGTCGATGCTGAAAAGGCATTTGATAGGATTGAATGGGACTATTTATTTACTGTACTGAAGATGTTTGGGCTGGGGAATGGGTTCATTTCTTTGATACGTCTCCTTTACACGTCTCCACAAGCAAGCGTTTCCACTAATGGCATTCAATCCAATTTTTTTACTCTAGCCCGTGGCACCAGACAGGGGTGTCCCCTCTCTCCCCTATTATTCGCACTAGCTATAGAGCCCCTGTCAATCTTTCTGAGGTCCTCCCCCACTTTTACTGGGATCTCCCGATTGGGAACAGAATATAAGCTCACTTTAAGTCACTTTACGCTGATGACTTATTGTTATACGTCTCGGATCCTGTCCTCTCCATTCCTTCAATTTTATCTGCTTTCCAGAGATTCGGGTCTTTCTCAGGCTATAAAGT
This sequence comes from Cololabis saira, assembly GCF_033807715.1. Lineage (NCBI taxonomy): Eukaryota > Metazoa > Chordata > Actinopteri > Beloniformes > Belonidae > Cololabis > Cololabis saira. Next base: position 44,970,687 of record NC_084601.1, read on the forward strand.
GAACGTATCTAAAAGTGAATGCTATCCCATTAATGACTCAGCAACACAGCTCGTACAGTCAGATATCCCTTTTAAGATTAGTCCTTCCGGCTTTAGGTATCTTGGGATCAACGTAACCAGAACGTTAAGCTCTCTTTTTTCTGCTAATCTCTCACCTTTAATGTCTACAATTTAAATCTGACCTCCATAGATGGAAAAGCTTACCTCTTTCGTTAATTGGAAGAATTAACGCAGTTAAAATGAACATTTTGCCCAAATTTCTATTTCTGTTCCATTGTCTTCCACTTTTCTTACCAAAAACACTTTTTTTAAATAATTGATCAAACTATTTCTGACTTCTTATGGTGTGGGAAGGCTCCTAGAATCCGCAAATCCACACTTCAGAGATGTAAATTCAATGGCGGACTGGCACTTCCCAATTTCCAACTGTATTATTGGGCAGCACATATTCAAAAAATTTAATTTTGGTTCAAATCGGTGAATATGCCATGGTGTAAATTGGAGGCACAGTCATGCATTTCATCCTCTTTACCTGCTCTACTTACCTCATCTATTCCATCCAACCTCTCTGTCTTTACAAATAATCAAGTGGTTCACTCCACACTTAAAATTTGGTATCAATTTAGGAAACACTTCAAATTTAAGTCAGCATCTACTTTAGCTCCATTACTGAACAATCATTTATTTCGACCTCCACGTACAGATTCAACCTTTCTCATATGGCATAATAAGGGCCTGAAAAGTTTTGGAGATCTTTACAAGGATGGTATCTTTTGCAGCTTTGCAGATCTCTCAGGTGAATTTAATCTCCCGCCTTCTCATCTCTTTCGATACTTTCAGATTAGACACTGCGCTAAAGCTTTGTTTCCAGTTTTTCCATCCTCTCCGCCGACTCTACAGTGGGAGGTGCTTTTAAACCATGATCCACTTCAAAAATCACTGATCTCTAAGGTTTACGATGACCTTCTGTCTTTCGATCTCTCTCCAGTTATTAAAGTTAGGGCTGTCTGGGAAGATGAACTGGATCTAAATTTGGAGGATGACTGGTGGGACGCTGCTCTTAAAAAAAAAGCACAAGTTCATCCTGCGCTCGTCTTACACTTATACAGTTTAAAGTTCTGTTTAGAGTTCACTTTTCTAAAGCTCGACTCTCACAGATCTATCCCAGTGTCACTGACGAAAGCGACAAATGTCATGCCTCGTCCTGCAATTTAACCCATATGTTTTACTCTTGCTCACTACTTTCTCGCTTTTGGTGGAATTATTTTGACACCATGTCAAAAATACTCTCGTGAATATAAAAGTCTCCCCCCCATGTTGCCATATTCGGGCTCCCAGAGGACCATGGCCGGTTTACTTCAAATCAAATAGACATTTTGGCTTTTACTTCCTTACTGGCAAGACGCCACCTTCTTCTCCACTGGAAGTCGACTAAGGCTCCTCTAGTACTAGTACTACAGTACTGTAGTACTAGTACCTAGAGTACTAGTACTACAGTACTCTAGTACCCAGTGGCTCAACGACACCATGTTTTTTCTGAAGCTGGAAAGGATTAAATATTCACTGAAGGGTAGTTGCAACAAATTTTATAATAAGTGGCTTCCCCATCTTACATTCTTCCACTCTCTCCAGTCCCTGCCTCCTGATTGACGGACCCCCCCTCCCTCTCTTCTCTTATTCCTCTCTTTCTTCCTCCTTTTTATTTATCTTTTTATTTACTTTTCTTTTGTTTTTGGGTTTTTTTTTTTTTTTTTTTTTTTTTTGCTTTGGGGTTTTTTTTTTTTTCTCCCCCTTTTTATTCATCTATTTTTTAATTCATACTGTTTAGCTTTAATACTTAAATATTACTTATATATAAGAATATAATAATTTTCGTGTATTTGTTATTGTTTTGTGTGGATTTTTTGTTCTGTTCTTAATCCAAAAAAAAAAAGGAGGTAGACTGTATATCTTTTTTTTGTTTATTCCTGTTCAACTGTGCCTTACCCCCTAATAAAAGTATCAAAACAAAAAGGTCACAGTGGGGGGAAGTGTTGATAATGCTCGCAATATTTTTTTATAGGAGCTTATCAGTCTTTCAACACTATCTGACACATTCCCCCTTTGCTCACATGTGATCAACTATGTGACATGCGTGCTATTCACGGGTACAAGGATGTGGGTGTCACAACGCGGCCGTCGTTGCTGACCCACAAATTATTTACATTTTTACAACCATGGGAAAGCTACAATCTATGCTCCTTCACATCAGCAGTCTCTTGTAGGAGGGCTACATCATTAGGAGAAGCCAGGTCGTTAGTGGGTATAGAAGGGCAGAGCTTTACATAGACAGGTAAGCCAAATTTGGCAGTTTCTTTTGCTGCATGGTCAGCCGAAGCATTGCCTAGTGAAACAGGGTCCTTGGACTGGGTGTGGGCTTCACATTTAAGAAAGCAGTAGATGAAGGTAGTTGACAGGCTTGTAACAGTTCACCAATCAATTTACCACGTTTAACGGGTGTCTCCGAGGATGTGATAAATCCTTGGTTCGCCCACAATATATAAAATCGTGTACACAACCAAAAGCATATCTGGAATCTTAATAGATTGTAACAGTTTTACCTTTTGATCAGTGTATATAGTTTCATCTACTTGGGTGGAGCTGGAGGAGGGCAAGGTGGCGCTTTCAACAACTAAGAATTATCACAAATTGTATAACCTGCGTATGGTATTCCATTTTTATAAGCAGAGCTGTCAGTGAAGAAAACAAGAAACGTCAGGACAAGTAGGGTTAAAGACAGAGGTGTCAAAAGTATTCACATCCATTACTCAGGTAGAAGTATAGATACTACAGTTACAGAGTGGCTAATCGGGAGGACCGGGACAATTGCCGGTGGGCCGGTCTGATGTTTGGGCCGGGAGGGCCGGGGTTCAGTTTTTGTTTGGGGGGGGGGGGGTGTTCAGTCATTGCACTGGGTTGATCACGTATGCTACCGCATGGATGTATAAGCGCTACCCTGTCCCTCGGCCGCCTCCGCTGGCGGCTCTTTTTTTTTTTTTTTGCAGATGCACCGTGACGTAAAGGAGGATTTTTGGTTCCGCGTTACACCAACGCAGAGCCTACGGCCAGGCCCGGATTAAGAGGGCAGGGGCCCCTGGGCAGAAATTCTTGATGGGCCCCCCCTCTCCCCCGAAAACACAAAAACATGCAAACAAACTGGGTTTTGAATTATGGACTGCTATTTGTTGGAAACACCTGTATCTTATACAGGATTTACACTGATAGGGTACTGTCTGTATGATTACAATGGACAAAATCGGCACCTGCAGATATCCTCCATCATACAGGATTTACACATACTTGCAACTATGCTTTCCTCAGCAAGCAGCTACAATATCAAGACTATCAGCATATTGTTACTCATTAGCATTTGCAAACAAAAGCTGCTTCATCTCCACAAGTCCAGATTGTGGATTCAGAGTCAGATTCCTACATTATTCACACACAAACCCACACACACACAAAATACCTGTGGCTGTCTCATTCCTGTCTGTCTCTCTCCTCTCCTTCTCATCTCTGTTTCAGTGTGGCTGTCATCATGTTCTGCTAATACTAAAATGATGCAAAATAGCACTGGTCAACTAGACTAAAAGCCTTATGATATTAAATAAAAATGAAAAATAAATGTAATATAGGTTGTCCTAACACACTAAAACACACACACACACACACACACACACACTAAAACACACACACACACACACACACACACACACACACACACACACACACACACACACACACACACACAATACCTGTGTGTCTCTCTCTCTCTCCACTCCTCCTCCTCTGTGTTTCAATGTCTCTCTTTCTCCTCCTATCCTTTGTTCCAATGTCTCTCTCTCTCTCCCCTCCTCCTCCTCTGTGTTTCAATGTGGCTCTCATTTCTGGTTCATCTCTCTTTTTTTCTTCTTTTTTTCTAAATTTTTTTTCCCACATTCATCTCTCTCTCTCTCTTTCTCCTTCTCAGCTCTTTCTCCATTTTACTCCCATCTTCTTTTCTCATGATCACTCTCTCAGAAAGACTAGTTTCTTGCTTTCTTACTAGCAAACTCAGTCACAATCTCATCAAAGTCCAACTTCTTGACGAGCTGAGACTCAATGGCCATCAGCGCGCCGGGGGATGCTGCTTGTTGGATGTACAAGGCGTGTACATCCAACAAGCAGCATCCCCCGGCGCGCTGTGGCTACAACTAGCAACCGGCTGTGTCGCGCTTTGTCCGGCATCCTCCTCCGGAGGATCCGGCGGCAGGACCGGCTCCGGCGGAGCTGGCGACGGTGGTGGCTGTACCGGCGGAGCCGACGACGGCTCTTCCTCCTCATCCCTGCTTCTTTTTGAAAAAAAGTTGGATGGAAGGCACAATTTTTAAAAAAGTTTCCTCCCTCTCCTCCTTTTCTCTTTTCCGCTTTCTTTTACTACAACCGCTTCTCTCACTCATCTTTCTCCAATCAAACTCCTACACTCCCACAACTCGGAGCTGTCAGTGCGGCGTTTATAAGGGCAGTGACGTCCGACTGCTAGCTGTTTGACCAATCAAAACATTCCATTTTAGTAAAAAAAAAAATCAACGTGATTTTATTGGTTATATACAGTCTATGGGTTTCTCCAATTCTAGCTGCCCCAATCCATAAAAAAAAAAAAATTTAATAAATAAATTAAGAAAAAAAAAGAAAAAAAAAAGAGGCTCGGCCATGGGCCCCCTGATGCGTGTGGGCTTGCCTACGGCGTAGGGTACGCGGCGACGCGTATCCTACGCCGTAGGCTCTGCGTTGGTGTAACGCGGAACCATGTGTGCACTCGGACAGTGGTGATGGAGAGATGGAGAGATGGAGAGTATAGAGCAAGGGTGGCGCGGAGAAGAAAAGATTAAAAAAGAGAATAGCTCTGGAATCAGATGCAGCAAAGTGTGCCAAAATTGGCAACTTTTTCACAAAAGCGAGCTCGCGGACAAATGAATGAAACGGGTAAGGCAAGATGTTAAACTTTGCCTGCAAACCACCATTGAAGTTGATTATCAAGTCAATGAATTGCGTGGCGTTGTGACAAATAACATAACATTATATAATTTAAATAATAGTATGATGTGACGCGGCGCCACATAACTAGGAAACTTTGTCTTGTAGCCCGTCAGAGTCAGCTGCAAGATCCAGCACCAAGCACCAGCCATGAGCCCACACCTCCAGAGTGGGCAGGTAGGATTGCTCATTGAGTGAATATTATTAGAATTCATATAGTGAAGAGTATGGTGTAGACCTGCTCTATATGGAAAGTGCCCTGAGATGCTAGATGATTCAGCACTACATTAATGAAACTGACCTGAATTGATCAGAAGGCTTTGTAAAAAGGGGAGATTTGTGCTGACCCTGAGGTCCTCCGGTGCTGGCCTTTTAACCATAGCAAAAGTTAGAACCAGGACACACTGGGAGGCGGCATTCAGTTTTTATGGTCCCCGATTGTGGAACAGCCTCCCGGAGAACCTCAGGGCCGCAGAAACTGTTGATGTTTTTAAAAAGAGGCTCAAGACCCATCTCTTTAATCAGGCTTTTAACTGACTCATTTAACTCTTTTAAATGTCTTATGTTTTATGGAAGGAACAGGTGAGCTGTTGTAACAGAGTGTGTGAAGAAGCAAGCATTAGTTCCAATATAACCACTTTCTATGCCCAAACAATAGTGGTGACCCGTTATATTTTTATCATTAAAAGTAAGATAGTAAATACACAAAGCCCACAATTGAAAGGGAATAGGATGAAAGTAATATGAAATAAGCCTGCATATTTTGCTGTTGAAAATATCTTAATTGGTTAAGTCAAAACTTTGACCCAGAAGAAACTTGAGGCATTCATGCTCATGTGCACTGAGAAATAAATTTTCATGTCTTTGGACAATGATACTGTAATAAACAAAGTGGCAGAGACCAGTGCACTGCTCAGGCGTTTATTGATGGTTTAGAGTTGGCCATGTTTCTTTGAAACTACTGTTATGCTGAGGAAAAAAAGATAATGGCATCATTAGAAAGTTATGTTATACTGTGAATAACAAACTTGCAGAGAACAGTGCAATAATTATTTTATTATTTATTCATAGGGATTAGATATCTATGAACACTAATTTGCTCACTATTTGATATTGCAGAAAAGGACATTGTGAGATTAATCAAAGTTTTGAATTAAGTTGTCATTATGAAACTATCAGCATCAAGTCAGCTTTGGAGAACTGACTGTTTCCACATGCTATCACATGCAGATCACAGGCCACTTCCTGAGTGTTTGTCAGTGGGGTCGACTGACAGCCGTCTCATTGTCTTTAAGGGTTAGTTGAACCATCTGTTCAAAACCTCCAACAAAGGTCCTGTTTTTAGTTGACCCCTTGACCATTTGAGTTTTTTAAAAGGATATCTGTTGCTCTGCACACCACAGATAAGTTGCTTATTAACTGAAAAGTCATAGGTGTGACCTTTTTAACCATCATCTGTTACCATGTCTGTTCTCCATCTGTTCATTGTCCATTATATATACACTGACAGTCTGTTTACCAAATATGGTCGTTCCTGTCAGTTTCTCAAATAAATACCTCCTGCAAAGAAGGACCCAGCAAGCATTTCGTCGAGAGCCAGAGAGGGCCATGTTGCTCTGCAGGGCTCCGACTTTGCTTCCCTTCTGCGCAGAAGGCCTGAAAAATCATTTCTAACAGTCTCTGTGTCTTTCCTAAGTTATTAATTTATGTATAAATTATATATTATTATATTATATAGTATGTTCATTTAGGAACCTAACATTTGGTGCAGAAAAACCCGGGATCTCTCGAGCTGTGACGATTGGGGCGGCATAAATTCAACGGGCCATCTAAATCTGTCGACAGCGTTTCCGACTTCAGGGAACGGGCCCAGATTTGGTCTGCGCCGTTCCGGGAGTCCAGGTGATGACGAAATTTCGGAGCCAGGGGAAGGCACTAAGAGACTGATGAGAGACCTCTTTTTAGTTAAAGTGTGTGTGTGTATACTAACCAGGGGGTTAGTGAAAAAAGGTTTGGCCAGGGTTTGGGACCCGCTTTTGAAGTAAGGAACTTTTAAAAGACACTAGCCTGGGGCGTAAGTGTGAAAGGCCAATACCATGGGAGTTTAGGACCCGGGAGTTTAGGACCCGACAGAAAAAACGAGAAGAGGTTTCTTAGGAATGTTTTTTAATGGTTTTGTTTATGTTTGTCTACTGTTTGTCTTGTCTGATGTTTATGACAGGAAACTGTCGATGTTCAATGTTTGGGGTTTCCAAAATTGAGAGGCAAAATTTTAATTGTTCATTAAAAGATCAGGCTAAAACCAAACTGTAAAAAAGGAAACTTGTGTCCTGAGAGAAACTTAAGAAAGAAAATAACTGGCTAAAAATAGCAGAAGCGTGGTTAAGCTGAAACTTATGCCTAAAATAATTTCTAAAAGATGCTTAGCTGATGGGGAGACATCCTCAAACTTTAGGTGAAGAAAAATGGAGACAAAATCTTGCGAAATAATATATGGAACTTAAAAAGAAGAAAATTGACTAATTTAAGACTAAAAGGAAAACTGATTACATGTTCAAAATGGGACAAGGTTCTAGGAAGAAAAAAGCAAGAAGGGTTGCGAACCTTTGAAAGAATGTTAAAAGAGATATGTTTTTGATAGGCAGAAAAAGGTAAAGAAAGATACGTGAAGTTGGAGAGAAGTGGGGGCTGCTGCAGGCTGCAGCATGATCCAAGTCTGTGTGTCTGTGTGTGTGACAAGCTGCAGCTCTGTGTGTGTGTGTGTGTGTGTGTGTGTGTGTGTGTGTGTGTGTGTGTGTGTGTGTGTGTGTGTGTGCGTGTGTGTGTGTCTATGTGTGTCTCTGTGTGTGTATTATGTTATGTGCATGACACTTTGTAAACAGCTGAAAGTTTCTGTCATTTTAAGAGAAAGAGAAATATGATTCTATTGACCTTATAGTTGTGCGTTAAAATGGGAAATTGGATAAAGAAACATTTTAGAATATATTTGGATATTATAAGATAATATGTTAAGAGGTAAAAAGTTAAAATTCCTATGAGCTTCTCTGTTGAATTTTTTGTTAAAATGATACAAATAGCTGCAGCTCTGTGTCTGTGTGTGAAACCGCTGCAGAGGCCAGGAGTCAAGCTGCAGAGAGTGTGTGTGTGAAAGCATGCTCCGCTTTACGGGCGGCTGAAGGCTGTGCACGCTGCAGGGAGAACTTTTTTGTTTGCTGGAAAAGGGTGGTTTTCAGTGGTGAAGTGAAGTGAGGTGAAGCTCTCCTTTTGGAAAAAACATAGAAATGGAGAAATATAGTTTTTCTATCATTATAAGCCATGAATGAAGGCATAGAATCATATAATTTTCAAATTGGGTTAATTCACCATTTAAATTGCAGATTACCTTTGTAATACTGTATTTGACTCGGATTGTATGGAAATGTGATTATTGCCATTTGCGAGTGTGAGCTGTGCATGATTGGGTTGACTGTTACATGTGTTATGGAAACATATCAATCCTTTTTCTTTATTTTGTCTGTCGTGAAGTCACGTACTGATGATTGACAGCTTCAGAGAATGGGTTTCGTCCCGTAAAGTGAGCACCGCTGATTTTTAGAATACAGTGGAAGAGTGTTCATGAGCCTACTGCCAATTGCATGTCATTGACATTTTACACAGGGTGTATGGAGGAGAAAAAAAACCTGTTGAAAAATCTTTTTAGAAAAGAAGAACTTTGAGTGCACACTAGCCTATTCACACTAAAATGTGTACATGTGTGATCAGTGTTGCTACTGTAACAACGATAACCCAACACTTATATTACCTTGCAATAAGCTATTGTATTAATTTAGGTTCTTTTCAAGGAGTGAGTGATCACAGTTAGCTATAATGTTACAACACAGAAACCTTTTATTTCAAAGGAACAAGAAATATTGAATTCACATCCGTTATTCCAAATCCCCAATATAAAATAATAATAAAAGAAAGTGTCCCTTCACAGCAGCAATCTGCTGTCGCAATGTCTCTTTGTGGCAGCGGTCTGCCGTTTAATGTCACTGTCTGTTAAAGTCCGATCCGTCCAAATGTATTCAGTCCATAGTGTATGTGTGTGCTACCCGGGTAGTGTGTGTTTTGCGCGCAGTCTGGTTCAGAGATCTCAAGGGCTTATCTGTTTCGGGAGCAAAGCCTCTGCGATGCAGATAGCAAAGGGTGCTGGATGCCTCCTATCCTGCCCTGGCCTTGGACAGAAACCCTGGTCGCTGATCAACGCTGTCTTACCAAGATGTAGACCAACAAAAAAAAAACAACCTGCCATTGCAGGGAATAAAATCAATATTAATCACTGTACAGTATTTTATCTCTTTCTTCAAATCACAGTGTAACTTTAAATACTGACCAAATTCAGAAATAAATAAAGAATTACATATTGTGAGCACTTGATCTATATCACAGTCAGCATTTACGTGTTCAACAATATTAAATTAAACATGTTACACAAATCTTGTATCTCTTTTCATCTTATTCACAATTTACATACTTTGATTTTGCAAAGTACCTTTTTACAGCTTTAATCGTTGCAACATGGACTGCAATTTACTGTATACCATATGGAAACAACAAAAAACATTATACTATATGTGCACAACTTATGGGAATCAAAACCACATACAGTATAAAATAATAAACTTCACTCTGCCTCATGGTGATGAGGGAGGAAAACAAACATGGCGTCCAGTCATGACGCAGTAAAATTAAAGTTACTCTCTTCAAAATAACCACACTTCCATTAACCCAAAATCAGCTTAATCTTACAAAAACAATATGTCTATAATGTTTCCACTTGACTCCGATTGGTTTTTGGTTATAAAACAAGTTCAACATAAGTAAAATAAAAGATTAACCCATCCGTTTCAGTAACTAGAAACATAACATGCTACAGCTTATTTGCATACTAAATTGATACACTCACCGGAGTTCACGTCAACTCAAAAGAAAAACAAATCCTCCGGACAAAACAATCTTACATCTTTCTTTTGGCAATCAGGAACAAACTTGGAGTCTTAGAAAACTTTTACAAATGAAATAAAGTAGTATTTATCAGCTGACAAAGTTCATTTTTTATCTAGTCTTGTTAACTCAGGCTAGACTCTTCTTCTGCGTGCACCAGTACGCAAAAAAGGTACACAAAATCAAAACGTATACACAAGGCGCCATCTAGCGGTCATTTTGTAAAACCACAATCCTTGTGAAAAACGCCGTTATCTTATAGATTCACTCATGTGAGATGAATAAACAAAGTATGAAGGTTGATAAAATAAAATAAAATAAAATAAAATAAAATGAACTTAACCCATTGTTCAACTTTGTGGGTTACACTACCATTTAGGTTGGGAGTTCATTTGAAATGCACCAATTGAGTTTGGTTAGTGTAGTTTGAGGAAAAATAATTTACACACACTGTATGCACTGAAACACAAAACCCACATGCAGATGATCTGAAGTTTGTGCTTAGTGTCAGTGGGTTTTTGTCTATGTGTAGTTTACGCATGGGAATTTATCCCACAATTTTCTTAAGACTTCTATAAGTCTTCATAGAAGAGCATGCATTTGCATTACAGCATGCATACAGAAGATTAAGAATATCCTGAAGACTATATGATCAATCTGGAGACAATTTTCTGACAATTTTCTGGCATTCCTTTTGGACGTGCTACAATAGAGCTCAACGACAGCTGAGAAGGCATTATCTGATAAGATGCTTCCTTCAGTCCGACATTTTGTGACTGTGAATTATTGTTTTTATATATATATATATATCATATATATATATATATATATATATATATATATATATATATATATATATGATATACAGAGGGTTGCAAAAGTATTCACCCCCCTTGAACTTTGTGACCTTTTGCCACATTTCAGGCTTCAAACATGAAGATATAAAACTGTATTTTTTTGTGAAGAATCAACATCAAGTGGGACACAATTGTTGTGCTCGCCCATGTGCCCATGTGAACTTATAAAATGTATGAACACTTTGTGAATGTGTATATTCAACTTTGAAACGGCTCAGCTGAAAATCGGCTGTAATGTGCCTCCAAAAATGGCCGACCTGAACTACAACCCCCAGCATGCCTTGCGTGGGGGGGGTGGCGCCTACAAGCGGCGCGCATCCAATCGCAATGAGGCACCGATGACGTCACCGCAGCGCGCGTAGGATCAAAACGCCGCGCTGCGCGTTCATCTCTCTCTTTCTTCCTTCATTCAACTGGTGGGTCAGGACGTCTTTTTGGCTCCGGGCCAAAGGGACCACAACCTTCCCCCCCCCCAAAGGGGGGGATCTGCAGCGTGGTCTGGTCGGAGGATCAGCGAGGACCCGCGGCGCAGACAGCGCCGGCTGCATCTCCTTCCTTCTCCTCTTCATCTCATCGGCACTGGATCTTGGCTCCAGGCCAAGATCTCCTTTTCTCCCCCGGCTGGGGGGAGGGGTAAGGCCCGCATCGGACCGGGCCCGCTCCGTTGGACCCGCGGTTGAAGCGGCGGTCCCCCGGGGAGGCTCCGGCTTCCACTAACTCTGTCCTCTAAGTTCACAGATCCAAGCTTCCGACGCCCACGCGCTCCCGGCAACCAGATCGGGACACAGCTGCAACTGAGCGCTCAGACTGAAGCCCCCCTCCCCGCTCCGAGCCCCTGTCTGCTAACCGGCGCAGGGATCGGGGACGGACGGCCGGCGTCTCGCCGGCGTGAGCTCTCCCGGGGCCCGGACGGCCGCGCGTCGGCGATCGGCGCAGGGAAGCACGGCAGGAGAGACCGGTCCCCCGCCGCGCCTAGGAATGCGTGTGAGCCTCCGTTTTGGTCCGGAACCACGGCCCGGCACGAGGCGGCCCCGCCGCTGTCTAATCCGTTTCAGGGGAAGGGACGGCCCAGTCGACAAAACCCGCAGGCACCCGATCCGGATCCCCAGCGAAACGTGAGCCCGGGAACGGCAGATCAGTAGGACTAAGAACGGTTCAGAACTGTGTGAAATCGGGATCTCTGTTTATCAGTAACTTAAGAACGTTTTCAGAGCTAAATCTGTGTTCAGAGCTGAGATTACATCAGCATCAATATCAGGACTGTTTTCATTAATTTGTAGTCACTACTTTCTGCTAGTCATTCATGTTTTAAAGCGCTGTTTTCTGCCGTAGTCACGTTTAAAACACCGGGAGTAACATCCAGTCTAGATCTGCACGTGGCTTAAAGAGGGTTTCCGCCATCTTTAAAATACGACCCTCTAAACACTGCAATATTTTAAACTGTACATGTTCGTGATATCATTTTTATTATTGCTTTGATTTCTTTTTTTTTCATTCCATGCATTTAACTTTCATGTCATTTTTCTATTGATGTTTTTCTAGTTAATTAATTGTTTTATAATACTTAAGTTCTGCCATCGGGATTTACTGGGTATCCATTTACATCTTCTTTGATACCCGGATGTAAATACATTCTGATTGGTTTTTAATGAGTGGTTGTTGTTATTTCATACAAGATTTGGTCACAAATTGATTTGTTTAAGCAGAGCCTAGTGTTCGGATATCACGCCTTCATTGTTATTCTGTAAGATATAGTAAGATTTGCTGTTCTGCAGGATAATTCAAATCATATTGAGACTGATTTTCTGCTGTTAAAAGTTATCATTTCCCTAGATTAAGGCCTAGGGTGGTGCCCCGAGGATTTTATTTATCATATTGGTCATTCAATTTGATAAATAGTTGACTTTATTAATTATTAATAATTCTTGAATAAAATTATTAATAAGCCTTCGATAACTAATCAGCCAAGCTACCCGAGTTGCACAACACAATCATGAAGTGGAACGAAATGTATTGGATATTTCAAACTTTTTTAACAAATAAAAAACTGAAAAATTGGGCGTGCAAAATTATTCATCCCCCTTAAGTTAATACTTTGTAGCACCACCTTTTGCTGCGATTACAGCTGTAAGTCGCTTGGGGTTTGTCTCTATCAGTTTTGCACATCGAGAGACTGAAATTTTTGCCCATTCCTCCTTGCAAAACAGCTGGAGCTCAGTGAGGTTGGATGGAGAGCGTTTGTGAACAGCAGTTTTCAGTTGTTTCCACAAATTCTCCATTGGATTCAGGTCTGGACTTTGACTTGGCCATTCTAACCCCTGGATATATTTTTTGTGAACCATTCCATTGTAGATTTTGCTTTATATTTTGGATCATTGTCTTATTGGAAGACAAATCTCCATCCCAGTCTCAGGTCTTTTGCAGACTCCATCAGGTTTTCTTCCAGAGTGGTCCTGTATTTGGCTCCATCCATCTTCCCATCAATTTTAACCATCTTCCCTGTCCCTGCTGAAGAAAAGCAGGCCCGAATCATGATGCTGCCACCACCATGTTTGACAGTGGGGATGGTGTGTTGAGGGGGATGAGCTGTGTTGCTTTTACGCCAAACATAACATCAAAAGTTCGATTTTGGTCTGATCTGACCAGAGCACCTTCTTCCACATGTTTGTGTCTCCCCGGTGGCATGTGGCAAACTTTAAACAACACTTTATATGGATATCTTTAAGAAATGGCTTTCTTCTTGCCACTCTTCCATAAAGGCCAGAATTGTGCAGTACACGACTGATTGTTGTCGTATGGACAGAGTCTCCCACCTCAGCTGTAGAGCTCTGCAGTTCATCCAGAGTGATCATGGGCCTCTTGGCTGCATCTCTGATCAGTCTTCTCCTTGTATGAGCTGAAAGTGTAGAGGGACGACCAGGTCTTGGTAGATTTGCAGTGGTCTAATACTCCTTCCATTTCAATATTATCACTTGAACAGTGCTCCTTGGGATGTTTAAAGCTTGGGAAATCTTTTTGTATCCAAATCCAGCTTTAAACTTCTCCACAACAGTATCTCGGACCTGCCTGGTGTGTTCCTTGTTCTTCTTGATGCTCTCTGTACTTTAAACGGACCTCTGAGACGATCACGGTGCAGGTGCATTTATACGGAGACGTGTTTACACACTGGTGGATTCCATTTATCATCATTAGTCATTTAGGTCAACACTGGATCATTCAGAGATCCTCACTGAACTTCTGGACAGAGTTTGCTGCACTGAAAGTAAAGGGGGTGAATAATTTTGCACACCCAATTTTTCAGTTTTTTATTTGTTAAAAAAGTTTGAAATTTCCAATACATTTCGTTCCACTTCATGTTTGTGTCCCATTTGATGTTGATTCTTCACAAAAAATTACAGTTTTATATCTTTATGTTTGAAGCCTGAAATGTGGCAAAAGGTCACAAAGTTCAAGGGGGGTGAATACTTTTGCAATCCTCTGTATATATCATATATATATATATATATATATATATATATATATACAGAATTTAACAGGGTTTTTGCCCCTTTCTAATCTGGTGATGGGAGGGCTGATCTGGGGGATCTGAGGGACATAGAGACCCCCTATCCCTAGAGGATCATTACCTCCGACTTGCCAGGATGCGAAGGTCAAGAAGTGGGAGGGCCACTTATCTGGGGAGCCTGACTCTGGCAGCCTGACCCTTCCAGGGAAAGGTCAACAAGGAGGGGGTCTGATGACAACGAACCCCTGTTGGCATGCAAAATAATGCTGCGAAGCAAACCAGTGCTTCCAAGGAATCTGTTCCCCCTGGTGGCTAAGTTGAGCCATAGGGAATTTTCTATGGCTCAAACAGGAGGGAGTAAGGGTATATATGATACATCACGAGGATTAAATACTAAATACCCTTTCAAAAATTTTTGTAGGAGCTTTCCGACATGTTGCAGATACAACATGTAAGAAGTTAAGGCTCAGGAAAGCCATGGCCTGAATGTCGGCCATTAGTCGAACTGTACATGAGAATGTTCAAAGTTCTTGTGGGCTGCTGGTTTCTGCTCTCCCTCTCGTAAGCAGGAACTGCTGAAATGGGGGACCAGATCCTGAGTCGAGTGGTGAAACGTCATCACTCCGTCAGGACGGGCCCTTTTGCTGTCCAAGATCAGGACACCAACAGCACCGACAGCAGTAAAGGCTACTGAACGATCTACTGCGTTCACCAGTTGCAGTGAAAGCTAGCGGGGAAATGTTCCAGGCCCTGAGTAGGCGGGAAGTCGGACGGTATCCAAACCTTTGTCCGCTGAAGAACTCAACTGATGCCTATCTCACCAGCACGGGCCTGAAGAAGACTAGCCAAACTGACTTGCGACAACAAGCTGCAGAGGTTTCCGAGAGAGATGGAATTAACTTTTTCACTACTGAGTCATGCTGACATAGTGACTGAAATTATGATTACGTTCATCACTGTCCTTGTACTTTTCTGTGTTTTCATTACCTGTATGTTTACGATGACACTGGAGTGTTTTATTTTGGTTACTGTTGAAGTTTCAAAATTACAAAAAGGAGGGAAATGTGAGATTAATCAAAATTTTGAATTAAGTTGTCATTATGAAACTATCAAAATCAAGTCAGCTTTGGAGAACTGACTGTTTCCACATGCTATCACATGCAGATCACAGGCCACTTCCTGAGTTTTTGTCAGGGGGGTCGACTGACAGCTGTCTCATTGTCTTTAAGGGTTAGTTGAACCATCTGTTCAAAACCTCCAACAAAGGTCCTGTTTTTAATTCAATTTTAATTCAATTCAATTCAATTCAATTCAATTCAATTTTATTTATATAGCGTCTAATACAACAGAGTTGTCTCTAGACGCTTTCCAGAGACCCATACCCAGAACATGACCCCCGAGCAGTTATTACATAAACAATGGCAGGTAAAAACTCCCCTAGTGGGAGAAAAACATTAAGCCAAACAATGGCAAGGAAAAACTCCCCTTTAGGAGGGAAGAAACCTTGAGCAGGACCAGGCTCGTAAGGGGGGACCCTCCTGCCGAGGGCCAGACTGGTGGGTCAGGGACGGCAACAGCACAGCAGGCAGGTGGAAGCAGCAACGGGATGACCAGGGGTGGGGACCGCAGGCCAGCACGCAGCTCCGGCCCAATCATCAAGTCCCAGGTTGGGGTGCAGGGTCGGGGAAAGTTTGAAAAGGGGCAGGGCCAGGGAGAGGAGTCTTGAGGGACGAACCTTCTCCCCCGCCCAAAAGGGGCCGTTACCCTGCCCCCCTCACTCCCACATTGCAGGTTCCGGTGTCCGGCAAAGGATGCTGCAACATGGACAAAAGAGAGAAAAGGGAGGAGACAGGGGGGCCAGCACAAGAAACTACAGGACCCCTTTAGTTGACCCCTTGACCATTTGAGTTTTTTAAAAGGATATCTGTTGCTCTGCACACCACAGATTAGTTGCTTATTAACTGAAAAGTCATAGGTGTGACCTTTTTAACCATCATCTGTTACCATGTCTGTTCTCCATCTGTTTATTGTCCATTATCTATACACTGACAGTCTGTTTACCAAATATGGTCGTTCCTGTCAGTTTCTCAAATAAATACCTCCTGCAAAGAAGGACCCAGCAAGCATTTCGTCGAGAGCCAGAGAGGACCATGTTGCTCTGCAGGGCTCCGACTTTGCTTCCCTTCTGCGCAGAAGGCCTGAAAAATCATTTCACAGTCTCTGTGTCTTTCCTAAGTTGTTAATTTATGTTGATGATTTAGGAACCTAACAGACATTCTGATGTTGTAAAGAATAGTGTTGGAAATTTGCCCTTTAACTCATGTTCTCATTCGTGAAACCTAAGTTGTGACGGATCTGTTTCCATGCAGAGGAAAAAAGAGATGACAGTGTTGTGTTGAAATAAATCTACATTGTGAAGCAACTCTTACCTGCACTGAATTATTTGAGAAAAATACACAGAATTACAATGCTTTACAGAACAGTGCGCTATTGTATACTTAACATGTAAGGTTATAATTACGTGATTTTAATAGTAATAGGTCGTGATCTAAAGTGGGCCGTTCTGAGGCATGAAACTCCAGGGCTGAAAATGAGTCCCACTCTGGCCCTGCAATAGGGTGTCGGAATGGTATTATGTTTATACTTCTCATCCAACCACAACCAAATTCACTCTATCTGGGTCGCACAATTTAACTGGATAGTTTTTTTTTAAAAGACCGAAATGAAATAGAGTGAGGCTGTTTTTAAAATGTAAGGAGTAAAAAGTACAGATAATTGCGTGAAAATGTAAGGAGTAAAAGTAAAAAGTCGTCTGAAAATAATTACTCCAGTGAAGTATAGATAACCAAAATTTCTACTTAAGTAAGGTAATGAAATATTTGTACTTTGTTACTTGACACCTGTAGTTAAAGATTAGTTGGATATGCTTTCAGAAAAGGCTTATAGACACTATAGTTCGCTCAGAGACATATTTCCATGTGCTTACATGATGAAGTTACCATAGGCAGGATAAGATTATGTGGGATGTTCTGATTTGGCTCACCAGCAGTTCTCATTGTCTTTGTTTGAGACGTGTGACGTGGGGCCTTTTGTTGATTGGTGTGAATGATCATTGGCTGGTTCCTCTGCGCCTCCTCTCAACGCTCAACCTGTGTAGGAAATACTTGGGCAAGCATTAGTATTTTCATACTTTTCAGATTCTTTTTTTCTGTTATCCAGCCCTACCCTTTGTTGAGGGCAATTAGCAAATACCGTATTGACCCGAATATAAGACGACCCTGATTGTAAGATGACCCCCTCTTTTTCAAGACTCAAATTTGAAAAAAGACTTTTTTAACACCAAATTAAATTTTTATACAGAAAATAATTACAGTACATCTGAAACAAATGATTATAACAATATATTTGAGAGAAAAAGCATGTTATTTTGCCTCATTTAAATCATGATCTTGAAGTTTGCATCATAACTTCTTCGACCCGCTTTTCTCCAGATTGTCGCTACGTTTCACCATTTTCTGTTATCTCTTCTGTTATTTCCTTGTCTTTTCTTTCTTACCGCTATTTTTTATTTTTTATTCTTCATGCTACTGCTATTTTTATTTTTCTTCTTCGTGACAGGGGTTTGCTTTGGCCTCGGAAGTTAAGTTCAGCATTCGCTTTAAAGATATCTGGCGCCATCTAGTGTTGTGAATGGGTATAACGTCTAGACCCCGAATGTAAGACAACGCCCACTTTTTCAGTCTTATTTCAATGCAAAAAACCCTGTCTTATATTCGGGCCAATACGGTATATATTTTGCATGTACCCTGGAGGAAATCCATCAATCTGATCTTGTGACAGACCACAATTCTCTTTTGCTGTCAACATTATTTTATCATAAAGCTCCCTGGGATTATCCATTTTCCTTGTTTAAGTTTTGTGAGAGGAGTAAAGTCAACCTGTATTACTTCCCTCTGAACTGTTAAGGCAATACATATTGTAAAAAAAGTCTGAGCTTGCTCTGGTGTAATTTTGGCAACAGCTGTGGGATTAAAGGGAATTCTACAAGCATCAAGTACTTTGCGCATCATGTACTTTGCTTTTCAAATCATGTGGCAAAGTTAGTTTAACAGCTGTTTCCTCTAGCCATTTTTGTGTATTTATTTAAAATCTCTTACTATTATTTTAGTTCTCTTTCGACTCCAAATTTTGTAGACAACAGATCTTGGATTTTTTTTAAATCTAGTCGTCATCAGAAGTGTCATCGTCACTTGATTCTTTAATCTGTTTACCCGGATAAAGTTTTTTTTTGTTGTACCGTAATTACCATACATGTACTTAATAGTACCAGTCAACTCTTTCTCTGACTCTCTACTGAAAAACTTCCCAAAAACTTTCAATTTTTCTTTCTGTAAGATCCCTTACAGAAAATTACACTTACTTTTACCCACAAATCACTTGCTAATTCTTCCAATCATCAGTTTACTTGAGCATACAAATCATTCCTGTTGATGCAAGGAGTGCGCGTCAGATCCTTGCAGAAATGAAATATATCTCCAAGTATTTTTGGGAGAGCAAATCATCCCTACTTATTAAAACCAGTTCCTCTACATATATGTCTATTTCCCACAAATATCTCAGTGTTCCAAACACTTCTTTTAATAATAATAATAATAATAATAATAATAATGATGACTTGGATTTATATAGCGCCCTTCAAGGCACCCAGAGCGCTTTACAGAGATCATTATTCATGCATACACATTCTCTCTGGTGGTGGTAAGCTACAATTTGTAGCCACAGCTGTCCTGCAGACTGACGGAAGCGTGGCTGCCATATCGCGCCAAGCGGCCCCTCTGACCACCACCAATATTCATTGGAACTCAAGTCCTGCATATGCTATAAGTCCCTCACTGGACTATTACTCTTGGTACTCAGACCAACCATGGCGTTCTGGCCATTATTTATTTAATGTTACCCGAGATATTAAACCTTTTTTAGAAGAGCTACTTAAATTCTAAGGTAGGAGAAGCAGAGCATTCTCACAACACAATCAAATTCAAGTGTTATGAAATCGCCAGCATTCCTAAAAACATCTCTACAATAACCTTCCCAATAACCCCTGCTCACAACCACACAGCGGACTTACCTAAAATTTGAGGATGACGTCAACCTTTTTTCTGGTACTCCAGTCCACAGACCTTCGACAACAACTCAGCAACAATAATTTGGGATTTTTCAAGTGGATCTCTTACCTCTGAAAATTTAGATAGGAGTCACTGGTTGTGCCGTTGGTCTTTTATTTTTATTTATTTATTTATAGGATCCCCATTAGCTGATGTCGCAACATCAGCTATTCTTCCTGGGGGTCCCCAATGCAATTTTAAAATAACATACATAGTCCATACATACACACATTTATCGCAGTTACGAATCACTGTAACACCGAGTCATAATATACACTAACAGCAAACTTTCTGTCTAAAATACATTAGTGGTGAAAAAGGAATCATACAGTCATTCCAATACCACGAAGTATAACCAACAAATACATTTCTGTAATAAATCATAGCATGTGATATATTTGTTATTCATTGAATTTTATGTAAAAAGTCTTTTGCTACCTTTTTAAAACTGTATTTTGATGTAATATTTTTGATGTTATTAGGTAATGTGTTCCATCCTGTGATAGCTCTGTATAAAACAGTGTGTTTTAAAAAGTTTCTTCTTGGCTTAGGTGCCAGTAAATGATCATAACATGATTGTCTGGTTGGATATTTATTGATGTTTCTAGTGAACACTATCTGACCTGTGAAATATTGTGTTTTTTTACTATTAATCAACTTCCTCATGAAAGTAAGGAGACTTAATTCTAATCTGTCTACAACCAACAGCCATGATAAATGCTGATGCATTTTTAAGATATTTGCAGTGAACAATTTAAAGCAATCCTAGCTGCTTTGTTCTGTGCGATTTGAAGTTTATTAATATCTTTGGTGCCTGCAGATGACCAAATAATTGGGCAATAGTCCAGATGGGACAACACTAGAGCCTTAATTACTTGGTTCAGAGTATCCGGTTCAACATACTTGGAGCACTTTCTTGTTACTGCAATACTTTTACCCATTTTCTTCGTAATGTGATCGATATGTTCTGACCATGAAAGTTTGTTATCCAATACTATTCCCAGTAACTTGATCTTGTTAACTTGCTCAATTTGTGTTCCATCAACTGCCAGCTGTAGTTGAGGATCATTTACTATTGCATGTCTGGAACCAAATATCATGCTTTTTGTTTTAGAGATATTTAACACCAATTTATTTTTATGCACCCAGTCAACCACTTTCTCGAGTTCGATGTTCAAGATTTCAGATAGCTCAATATTTGTCGGTGCAGCACTGTACGTTGTCGAATCATCCGCATACATGACAACTTTTGATTTCTTCAACACTAATGGAAGATCATTTGTATAAATCGAGTAAAAAATAGGACCAAGGCAGCTCCCCTGCGGTACCCCACAGTGCAGCTCCTTGCTGTCAGACAGGCTGCCATTAAAAAACACTCTTTGCCTTCTGCAGCTCAAGTAACTTCTCACCCAGGACAATACATTTGGTTTAAAACCATAACCTCTGAGTTTTTCAAGCAAAAGACAGTGATCAATAATGTCAAAAGCAGCACTAAAATCTATTAGCACTGCTCCCACTAATCTTTTGTCCTCCATACATTTCAACCAATCGTCAGTCATTTGAGCCAATGCTGTGCTTGTTGAATGTCCCTCTTTGTATGCATGTTGGTTCCCAATGAATAATGAGTTGCATTTTAAATAATCTTGAATTTGGGCAGATATTATTTTCTCCATTAACTTGCTCAATACAGGCAGCAGACTGATTGGGCGACTGTTGGGACCTGTGAGAGCAGATTTACCAATCCTTTGGCAGTGGAATAACTTTTGCCTCTTTCCAAATTCCTGGGCAGACACCATACTCTAGACATTTGTTAAATATATGGCATACTGGATTGGATATATGTCTTGCTGAAATTTTTAATAATTTGCCATCCAGATTATCTGTGCCAGGAAATTTGTCATCAGCGAGAGATAATAGACACATTTCAACATATTGTTTTTCAACGTATTGGAAATCAAACAGACATCTTTTTCCCATCATAATACAGTCCTTTATAATTGCCTGTGGCTCTACGTCCTCAGCAGTACTCATGGCATTTCTCAATTTCTGTGTCTTCGATGTGAAGTAATTATTGAAATAACTTGCAATATCTAGTGGTTTACTCATAAACATACCGTCTGTTTCAATGAAGGAGGCGGTTGCATTTGTACTCCTGCCCATGATATTGTTTAGAGTCTTCCACAATTGCTTGCTGTCGTTCTTGGCCTCGCGGATTCTGTTCTCTTTTTACATCTGTTAAGTTTAACCACAGCATTCCTTAATTTACAATAGCTTTGTCTATCAGTTACAGCATGAATTCTATTCTAGTCTTTTTTGCATCATCACTCTTGGCCATCAATTCCATCAGCTCATTGTCAATCCATGGTGCACCCTTAGATCTAGAAGTCCATTTTCTTAATGGTGCATGTTTGTCTGCCACACCCATAAAAAGTTTAATAAACACACTTAGTGCAGTTTCGGGGTCATCCTCTTTGCATACATTAGACCATTTAACCTCACTAATCTCTTTTAAAAATAACTCTGTATTAAACCCTCTAAAAGACCTTTTATACTTAATTATTGAGGAGATCTTAGGAATTTTAGTTATTCTCTTAATTGCAACAAGATTGTGATTGCTAAATCCTACCGATATAGATACAGCTTTTGAGCATTTTTCAGGAATATTAGTGAAAATGTGGTCAATGCAGGTTGATGAGATGTGACCATACTTATTTGTGAATATTCTGGTTGGCTCTGACACTGCCTGAGTCATGTTACATGTTTTGGCTCTAGACAAAAGCTTATTCCACATTGGGAAATATGGATTAAGAGCATCAATATTCAGGTAACCCATAAAGTATATTTCCTTGTCGCCATCTCCTTCTTTGTCCAACACATCACATACATTATCCAGATATCTCCCATCAGCACTAGGAGGTCTATAACAGCACCCAACTAATATTGGTTTTGTATGAGGTTGGTGTACCTGTAACCAAAGGGCTTCTATCTCATCAATCATTAAGTCATTACGTATTTTTGCTGGAATGTAACTCCTGATGTAGATAGCAACACCCCCTCCATATTTATTTCTATCCTTCATGAAGAGATTATAACCTTGTATATTGACTTCTGAATCATTAAATGATGAATCCAGGTGAGTCTCTGATAAAGCAAAAATATGAATATCATTTCTTTCAATCAGGCTGGATATTTCATGTATTTTGTTGTTCAAACTGCATACATTCAAATGAGCAAACAACACTCCCTTCTTTGGTAGATTTAGCATTTTTGATTTAAAAGAAGGCATGGAATCAGAAAGAGATTCATTCCTTTAGGATGTTTAATTGTCTCTGGATGGCTTTGGGGTACTACTACGGGGGTGAATTACCAGTTTGTTGATCCTCAAAAAGGCAATTTCACCTCTCGCCCGAGCCTCCCTCAACTTAGAGAGTAGTTATTTCCTTTTCATGCGCACAGCATCAGTGTAGTTCTCGTTAATGTAGATGTTGGACCCCTTCAGGTTTTTGGCGCTTTCCTGAACCTTTGATCTATCCCTAAACCTAGAGAACTCAACGACAATGGGTCTAGATCTTGTACCCCCCATTAACAGTTTGCCTGTGCGATATGCACGCTGAATTCCAATGTCCCTGTGCAGCTTGAGTTTTTCTACAAGGATCTCCCTTCACTTTCTGCTCCGTATTTTTCCCCAGGTTTCCCCAGGTTCCTCG
Organism: Cololabis saira; assembly: GCF_033807715.1. Classification (NCBI taxonomy): domain Eukaryota; kingdom Metazoa; phylum Chordata; class Actinopteri; order Beloniformes; family Belonidae; genus Cololabis; species Cololabis saira. Next base: position 44,993,962 of record NC_084601.1, read on the forward strand.
TGGACACCATCAAAAACCAGACTGTTCCTTTTTGATTGTCTTTCTAGGTGTTCCATTTTATCAGTGACCACTAACATGCTGTCACAGATCTTCATAATGTCCATTTGCATGGAATCACACCTTGCAGACCGTGATACATCCTTTGATTTTATTTCATCAACCTCTCTCTGTGTAAACGGAATGCTAGGTTTAATGTCCTGGACATCCCTAGTGATTGTATCCAGCCTAGAGTTGGTGGATTCAATGATCATTTTTACAAAACCCACAAAATTATCCTTTTGCTGTTGTAAAAGTACCAGAAACATGTCTTTCTGCTGCTGCAGCAGCTCCTTTACCTGTACAAGTGAGACGAGATCTTCATCTGATTTCAATGGTCTGGAAAGAGGAGTTCCCATCAAAGGTCTATTGTCATCCGGGTCACAGCACCAAATTGTTGAAGAATAATGTAAAGTCCAGTACAGGAATCCGCTGTGGGATTGAGAGATTTTATTCAGCTGGCAGTGAGCAGACCTACACAGACGCGTGTCTTGGTTGGTGTGCTGACCCAGAGGGATTTGGCCACAGGTTTTTTATACAAAAAGTTCAAAGCGCAGACGGTAAGAATCAACAATTAAAGGTAAAAGACAAAGAGCAATTAAAAGCTGTTTACAGTCAGATGTGATCGTTCTGTTTGGAACTACCCCCTGAGGAGTCAGGAAGTCCATGATATGGCATCTCCGTGGATCAAGTCCTTGTCTCTGCAGGGGCTGGAAGTCAAAGCCACTTCCACGGTGCCATCTCAGCAGGGATTCAGGACGCCGGAACTTGCGTGACAATGGGTCAAGCGGGGGTATGAGGCTGGGGAAACCTGCAAGGCGTCGTTCCCCTGCAGGGGTTTCAGGAAACTGGAACTTGCATGACAATGCGTCTCGACAATTCACAATTTTTTATTTTTTTTTTGTGATATTCAATTACAGTCAATCTAAATTTTGAACAGAAAGTCTGAATTTTCCTCCTCCACTGATGGTACAGGTGGAGTTACAGTGGAGTACATAATTTTAGTAGTAGTTGAGTCATACATATTTTGCAATTGAACCTTAGAACGATTCTCATGGCTGGTACCACACATTCCAGACCAGCCGTTTGGTAGGTATTCATAAGCCTTAATGCCACAAATCCAGTAAACACGTTTTGGTAGAGGTATGGAACAGCGATTAACCATTGTAGCAGGGTAGATATAATCCTCAGTAGAATCGGGCAGTGGATTTTGGCTTGTTTTAGGCTTAACAAGCGGTTCTTCAGAAGGAGAGTGTGTGGAGTCACATCTCGATGTCACAGTATAATTGTCTGGTTTGTGGGGGTTTGTGACAGGTGCAGTGCTCCTAAGAGGAATTGAAGTTCAAAATGTAACAGGTGTCACATGAAGTAATAGGTCTCGTTTGTGGTATTTGTAAGGTTATCTGTCTTGTTCCTGTGACAGATGTGAGTGTCTTGGCATGTACAATGCATCTGCTTCTGGGCCTCTTGCGGCCTGCGCTGCTCCTCTGCTCCTCTGCCAGTCGTGGATTTCTTGGGGTGTTGAAGTTCAGCTACTTCTGGGCTTTACGGGCCTGCGTTGTTTCTTTCACTGGCTCCGATGGTGGTGAGGACGAGGACCACCAGGAAGAAGAAGGAATCAGCTGGTTTCCGGTGCATGGTGGAGGTGTTGTTATCTTGCAGTGGGATGTGTGGATCCAGCTTAGATGCCCCTCACACTTGACTGCATTGTCGTTGGTGAGCAGGACGTGTTGAGCCTTGGACCAGCGAGGTTTTTTTTCTGACACAAAGTTTCTGAGTTGGAGGTTATGGCATGGTTTGCCACTAGGAGGAGACTGCACAGCTTTTATTTTTTCTGTGGATTGACTGAACGGCAGAAGTTAGAGCAGAGCAAAATGATATCATGGATTCATCCATGGCATTAAAGTCCATCTTCATATATAGAACTGAATTGTTTGGTATAAAATTCTCTACACATATAAGAACATTTTCATACAAGAACATTTTTCATATCCCTCACATTTTGGTATATGAATAAAGTCTATTTGCAGAGCTTCAAAAAGGTCACAGTGGGGGGAAGTGTTGATAATGTTTGCAATATTTTTTATAGGAGCTTCTAATCCAATCCACTTTATTTGTATAGCAAATTTTTAAAACAACAAGGTTAACAAAGTAGTGCACAATGAGTAAAATAAAACATGATAAAATAGTAAAAACTAAAAACAGAGTAAAATAGATAAGAGCACATAAAAGCACGAAATAAAAACACACCAGACAGAAACAACCAGTGATTCATAAACATAAAAGACAGGACAGAGACCACACAACTATCATGCTGGATTAAAAGCCAAAGAATAAAAATACGTTTTAAGACGAGATTTAAAAATTTCTACTGTGGGGGTTATTTTGATGTGGGGAGGAGGCTCGTTCCAAAGTTTAGGGGCTATAACTGAAAAGGCTCGGTCGGCCCTGGTTTTTTGCCTTGTTTTGGGAAAGACCAGTCGTGACTGAGTAGAAACCTCAAAGACCTTGAGGGAGTGTACACATGCAGGAGGTCTGAGATATATTTTGGTGCCAACCCATTTAGTGACTTAAAAACAAACAATAGTATTTTAAAATTAATTCTAAAAGAGACAGGGAGCCAGTGAAGGGTGGCCAGAACGGGTCTATGTGATCATACGGGTTCCTGTTAAAAGACGAGCAGCCGCGTTTTGGACTAACTGTAAGCGTGAAGGGAGGTCTGGTTGACACCAGTATAGAGGGCATTACAGTAGTCCAAACGGGTTGAGATAAAAGCATGAATCACTCGTTCAAAATTTACAGATTTAATTTAAGATAAAAGCCTCAGATGATAAAAACTGGATTTTTTACTACAGAATTTATTTGCTTGTCCAGTTTAAGATCACTGTCCATTTTGACGCCGAGGTTGAAGACTGTAGTTTTCAAGTAAATTTGTAGGGAACCCAGATCAATAGGAGGGCCATCACAGGCTTCTTAGTATTTCAACACTATCTGACACATTCCCCCTTTGCTCACATGTGATCAACTATGTGACATATGTGCTAGTCACAGGTACAAGAATGTGGGTGTCACAACGCGGCCGTGGTTGCTGACCCACAAATGGTTTACATTTTTACAACCATGGGAATGCTACAATCTGTGTTTCTTCACATCAACAGTCTCTTGTAGGAGGGCTACATCATTAGGAGAAACCAGGTCGTTAGCGGGTATAGAAGGGCATAGCTTTACAGGGACAGGTAAGCCAAATTTGGCAGTTTCTTTTGCTGCATGGTCAGCTGAAGCATTGCCTAGTGAAAACAGGGTTCAGTCATTGCAATGGGTTGATCACGTATGCTACCGCATGGATGTATAAGCGCTACCGCTGTCCCTGGGCCACCTCCGCTGGCGGCTCTTTTTTTTTTTTTTGCAGACGCACCGTGACGTAAAGGCTGATTTATGGTTCCGCGTTACACCAACGCAGAGCCTACGGCGTAGGGTACGCGGCGACGCTCTGCGTTGGTGTAACGCGGAACCATGTGTGCACTCGGACAGTGGTGATGGAGAGATGGAGAGTATAACGCAAGGGTGGCGTGGAGAAGAAAAGATTAAAAAAGAGAAAAGCTCTGGAATCAGATGCAGCAAAGTGTGCCAAAATTGGCAACTTTTTCACAAAAGCGAGCTCGCGGACAAATGAATGAAACGGGTAAGGCAAGATGTTAAACTTTGCCTGCAAACCACCATTGAAGTTAATTATCAAGTCAATGAATTGTGTGGCGTTGTGACAAATAACATAACATTATATAATTTAAATAATAGTATGATGCGACGTGGCGCCACATAACTAGGAAACTTTGTCTTGTAGCCCGTCAGAGTCAGCTGCAAGATCCAGCACCAAGCACCAGCCATGAGCCCACACCTCCAGGGTGGGCAGGTAGGATTGCTCATTGAGTGAATATTATTAGAATTCATATAGTGAAGAGTATGGTGTAGACCTGGGGCCTCATTTAAAATGGAGTGCATAGAATTCATACTAAAAGTGCACGTACACCCAAAAGCCGAAAATGGCGGGCACAAAAAAAAATCCGGATCTATAAAACCGCGTGCACGCGGACTTCCACGTAAGGTTCTCTTTATAAATCACAGTCCAGCTGGAAGGTTGCGCAGCTGAATCCGCCTCATATCCCGCCCTCAACACGCCCACTTCATACCAAACATGGTATGTTTTTGCATATGAATGAGCTGCTGAGCATGCGCAGTGCCTTCCTGCAACCTGTTTGGCTTCAGAATGAATGAGATGTGTCGAACAACCGTGCCACTGAATTTCACTGAGATCTGAGATCGAGATGATGTGGATGAGGTGGAGGACAGTACAACTACATTATTTTTTGGTCACAGTAAAAGTAGAAAAATAAATAGTATAAAATACAGCGAGTGAGTGGCAGCACGCTGTTGCTGCGCGGAACGCCGTGAGTGCCCCGGCGCAACAGGGGGGGCATGTCCCCCCGTCTTTTCAAAATCATGTTTTTGTCCCCCCCACTTTTTACAGTTTAAAAACTAACTGTAGGATCAGCCATTAACTGCAAATCACACCCTGTGCGAAGGGCCCGGCAGCCCTGCTTCACCCCCCGCTCCCCCTCCTCCTCTCCCGTCTCCCCTCAGAGCTGCTCAGGGCGGGTTTATGGTTCCGCGTCACCAACGCAGAGCCTACGGCGTAGGTGCGCGTCCCCGCGTACCCTACGCCGTAGGCTCTGCGTCGTTTTAACGCGGACCCTAATTTAGGCTTACACCTAAGCCTAAAGGTTTCACGGGCGCGGAAAACTCATTATATATATAAAAAAATCTGTGTCCCTGTAGGGAAGAAATGAGGGGCTCCGTGGAGCCCTTAAACGCTCTACGAAGCCCCTCATTTGTTCTGTCCTAAAGCGGTGGAGGAGGTTCCCGGCGTGTCACCGAGTCCTGACTGACGCTTCAAACACAGAGGAACACGATCAGCGCTATTTTATTATAAGTCTGATATATGTTGTGATATGTGATGACATTATTAAGAGTATGACATGAATCTGGCTTCATTTCACCACCTCACAGCCTGCGTCGCCAGTTCCCCGTATCTTAAGTAAATTCTTACGGGAGGGTCCCGGTTGCCGTAAAGATAAGCAGATTTTTCGGTTAGCTTTTTCTTTTTAGATCCGAGGCTTTGCGTAGATGGCAGCTTCCACAACTTTCAGGCGCTTTTTCTGCGCAAGCAAGCTTTATAGATGAGGCCCCTGCTCTATATGCAAAGTGCACTGAGATGCTGGATGATTCAGCATTACATTAATGAAACTGACCTGAATTGATCAGAAGGCTTTGTAAAAAGGGGAGATTTGTGCTGACACTGAGGTCCTCCGGTGCTGGCCTTTTAACCATACCTAGAGTCAGAACCAGGACACACGGGGAGGCGGCATTCAGTTTTTATGGTCCCCGATTGTGGAACAGCCTCCCGGAGAAGCTCAGGAGAACCTCAGGAGAACTTCAGGAGAACCTCAGGAGAACTTCAGGAGAACTTCAGGAGAACCTCAGGAGAACTTCAGGAGAACCTCAGGAGAACCTCAGGAGAACTTCAGGAGAACCTCAGGAGAACCTCAGGAGAACCTCAGGAGAACCTCAGGAGAATCTCAGGAGAATCTCAGGGCCGCAGAGACTGTTGATGTTTTTAAAAAGAGACTCAAGACCCATCTCTTTAATCAGGCTTTTAACTGACTCATTTAACTCTTTTAAATTTCTTATATTTTATGGAAGGAACAGGTGAGCTGTTGTAACAGAGTGTGTGAAGAAGCAAGCATTAGTTCCAATATAACCACTTTCTATGCCCAAACAATAGTAGTGACCCGTTATATTTTTTATCATTAAAAGTAAGATAGTAAATACACAAAGCCCACAATTGAAAGGGAATAGGATGAAAGTAATACGAAATAAGCCTGCATATTTTGCTGTTGAAAATATCTTAATTGGTTAAGTCAAAAATTTTGACCCTGAAGAAACTTGAGGCATTCATGCTCATGTGCACTGAGAAAGAAATTATCATGTCTTTGGACAATGATACTGTAATAAACAAAGTCACAGAAATCAGTGCACTGCTCAGGCGTTTATTGATGGTTTAGAGTTGGCCATGTTTCTTTGAAACTACTGTTATGCTGAGGAAAAAAAGATAATGGCATCATTAGAAAGTTATGTTATACTGTGAATAACAAACTTGCAGAGGACAGTGCAATAATTATTTTATTATTTATTCATAGGGATTAGATATCTGTGAACACTAATTTGCTCACTATTTGATATTGCAGAAAAGGACATTGTGAGATTAATCAAAGTTTTGAATTAAGTTGTCATTATGAAACTATCAGAATCAAGTCAGCTTTGGAGAACTGACTGTTTCCACATGCTATCACATGCAGATCACAGGCCACTTCCTGAGTTTTTGTCAGGGGGGTCGACTGACAGCCGTCTCATTGTCTTTAAGGGTTAGTTGAACTATCTGTTCAAAACCTCCAACAAAGGTCCTGTTTTTAGTTGACCCCTTGACCATTTGAGTTTTTTAAAAGGATGTCTGTTGCTCTGCACACCACAGATAAGTTGCTTATTAACTGAAAAGTCATAGGTGTGACCTTTTTAACCATCATCTGATACCATGTCTGTTCTCCATCTGTTCATTGTCCATTATCTATACACTGACAGTATGTTTACCAAATATGGTCATTCCTGTCAGTTTCTCAAATAAATACCTCCTGCAAAGAAGGACCCAGCAAGCATTTCGTCGAGAGCCAGAGAGGGCCATGTTGCTCTGCAGGGCTCCGACTTTGCTTCCCTTCTGCTCAGAAGGCCTGTAAAATCATTCCACAGTCTCTGTGTCTTTCCTAAGTTATTTGATGATTTAGGAACCTAACAGACATTCTGATGTTGTAAAGAATAGTGTTGGAGATTTGCCCTTTAACTCATGTTCTCATTTGTGAAATCTAAGTTGTGACGGATCTGTTTCCATGCAGAGGAAAAAAGAGATAACAGTGTTGTATTGAAATAAATCTACATTGTGAAGCAACTCTTACCTGCACTGAATTATTTGAGAAAAATACACAGAATTACAATGCTTTACAGAAGAGTGCGCTATTGTATACTTAACATGTAAGGTTATAATTACATGATTTTAATAGTAATAGGTCGTGATCTAAAGTGGGCCGTTCTGAGGCATGAAACTCCAGGGCTGAAAATGAGTCCCACTCTGGCCCTGCAATAGGGTGTCGGAATGGTATTATGTTTATACTTCTCATCCAACCACAACCAAATTCACTCTATCTGGATGGCAAAATTTAACTGGATAGTTTTTTTTTTAAAGGCCAAAATGAAATAGAGTAAGGCTGTTTTTAAAATGTAAGGAGTAAAAAGTACAGATAATTGCGTGAAAATGTAAGGAAAGTAAGTAAGAAAAAAGTAAGAATTCGTCTGAAAATAATTACTCCAGTGAAGTATAGATAACCAAAGTTTCTACTTAAGTAAGGTAATGAAGTATTTGTACTTTGTTACTTGACACCTCTGGTTAAAGATTAGTTGGACATGCTTTCAGAAAAGGCTTATAGACACTATAGTTCGCTCAGAGACAGATTTCCATGCGTTTACATGATGAAGTTACCATAGGCAGGAGAGAGATTATGTGGGCTCACCAGCAGTTCTCATTTTCTTTGTTTGAGACGTGTGACGTGGGGTCTTTGTTGATTGGTGTGAATGAATTAATTGGCTGGTTCCGCTGCGCCTCCTCTTTGCGCTCAACCTGTGTAGGAAACACTTGGGCAAGCATTAGTATTTTCACACTTTTCAGATTCTTTTTTTCTGTGTTATCCAGCCCTACCCTTTGTTTAGGGCAATTAGCAAATATATATTTTGCATGTACCCTCGAGGAAATCCATCAATCTGATCTCGTGACAGACCACAATTCTCTTTGGCTGTCAACATTATTTTAGCATAAAGCTCCCTGGGATTATCAATTTTCCTTGTTTAAGTTTTGTGACAGGAGTAAAGTCAACCTGTATTACTTCCCTCTGAACTGTTAAGGAAATAAATATTGTAAAAAAAAAAGTCTTAGTTTGCTCTGGTGTGATTTTGGCAACAGCTGTGGGATTAAAGGGGAATTCTACAAGCATCAAGTACTTTGCTTATCAAATCATGTGGCAAAGTTAGTTTAACGGCAGTTTCCTCTAGCCATTTTTGTGTATTTATTTAAAATCTCTTACTATTATTTTAGTTCTCTTTCGGCTCCAAATTTTGTAGACAACAGATCTGGGATTTTTTTTTTTAAATCTAGTCGTCATCAGAAGTGTCATCGTCACTTGATTCTTTAATCTGTTTCACCGGATAAGGTTTGTTTTTGATTTGATCATTTAACTGGTTCTCTAATTTCATTTTTCTCTGCGTTGTTTTTTTTTAAGTTCTTCCAATTCTTTCACAGGATAAATAGTTGTAGGGTGTGATTGTGGAGGACTCAGTTAACAAGTCCAACACCATCTTTGTCTGCTTTGTGTTTTTAAATCCTTCTAGTAGAACCATCAGCTTTTTATTTTGATCAGTAAGCGAAGCTATTTGGGATTCTGCATTACGGCGTCTACTTTCATCCCTCCAAAGAGGGAGTTGAAGTGCTTTAGTTATTTTAACCATATTTAATACTCAGATCCTTGCAGAAATGAAATATACCTCCAAGTATTTGGGAGAGCGAGTCATCCCCACTTCTTAACACCAGTTCCTCTACATATACGTCTATTTCCCACAGATTTCTCAGTGTTCCAAACACTTCTTAGGACCTCAAGTCCTGCATATGCTATAAGTCCCTCACTGGACTATTACTCTTGGTACTCAGACCAACCATGGTGTTCTGGCCATTATTTCTTTAATGTTACCCGAGATATTAAACCTTTTTTAGAAGAGCGAGTCAAATTCTAAGGTAGGAGAAGCAAAGCATTCTCACAACACAATCAAATTCAAGTGTTATGAAACTGCAAGCATTCCTAAAACATCTCTACAATGACCTTCCCAATAACCCCTTGCTCACAACCACACAGCGGACTTACCTAAAATTTGAGGATGACGTCAACCTTTTTTCTGGTACTCCAGTCCACAGACTTTCGACAACAACTCAGCAACAATAATTTGGGATTTTGCAAGTGGATCCCTTACCTCTGAAAATTTAGATAGGAGTCACTGGTTGTGCCGTTGGTCTTTTTTTAATTTACTTATTTATAGGATCCCCATTAGCTGATGTCGCAACATCAGCTATTCTTCCTGGGGGTCCCCAATGCAATTTTAAAAGAACATACATAGTCCATACATACACACATATATTGCAGTTACGGATCACCGTAACACCAAGTCATAATATACACTAACAGCAAACTTTCTGTCTAAAATACATTAGTGGTGAAAAAAAAAAATAAAATTATAGCATGTGATATATTTGTTACTCATTGAATTTTATGTAAAGTCTTTTGATACCTTTTTAAAACTGTATTTTGATGTAATATTTTTGATGTTATAAGGTAATGCGTTCCATCCTGTGATAGCTCTGTATAAAACAGTGTGTTTTAAAAAGTTTGTTCTTGGCTTAGGTGCCAGTAAATTATCATAACATGATTGTCTGGTTGGATATTTATTGACATTTCTAGTGGACACTATCTGATCTGCGAAATATTGTGGTTTTTTACTATTAATCAACTTCCTCATGAAAGTAAGGAGACTTAATTCTAATCTGTCTACAACCAACAGCCATGATAAATGCTGATGCATTTTTAAGATATTTGCATGCAGTGAACAATTTAAAGCAATCCTAGCTGCTTTGTTCTGTGCAATTTGAAGTTTATTAACATCTTTGGTGCCTGCAGATGACCAAATAATAGGGCAATTGTCCAGATGGGACAACACTAGAGCCTTAATTACTTGGTTCAGAGTATCCGGTTCAACATACTTGGAGCACTTTCTTGTTACTGCAATACTTTTACCCATTTTTTTCGTAATGTGATCGATATGTTCTGACCATGAAAGTTTGTTACCCAATACTATTCCCAGTAACTTGATCTTGTTAACTTGCTCAATTTGTGTTCCATCAACTGACAGCTGTAGTTGAGGATCATTTACTAATGCATGTCCGGAAACAAATATCATGCTTTTTGTTTTAGAGATATTTAACACCAATTTATTTTTATGCACCCAGTCAACCACTTTCTCGAGTTCGATTTTCAAGATTTCAGATAGCTCAATATTTGTCGGTGCAGCACTGTACGTGGTCGAATCATCCGCATACATGACAACTTTTGCATTCTTCAACACTAATGGAAGATCATTTGTAAAAATCGAGTAAAAAATAGGACCAAGGCAGCTCCCCTGCGGTACCCCACAGTGCAGCTCCTTGCTGTCAGACAGGCTGCCATTAAAAAACACTCTTTGCCTTCTGCAGCTCATGTAACTTCTCACCCAGGACAATACATTTGGTTTAAAACCATAACCTCTGAGTTTTTCAAGCAAAAGACAGTGATCAATAACGTCAAAAGCAGCACTAAAATCTATTAGTACTGCTCCCACTAATCTTTTGTCCTCCATACATTTCAACCAATCGTCAGTCATTTGAGCCAATGCTGTGCTTGTTGAATGTCCCTCTTTGTATGCATGTTGGTTGCCAATGAATAATGAGTTGCATTTAAAATAATCTTGAATTTGGGCACATATTATTTTCTCCAGTAACTTGCTCAATACAGGCAGCAGACTTATTGGGCGACTGTTGGGACCTGTGAGAGCAGATTTACCAATCCTTCGGCAGTGGAATAACTTTTGCCTCTTTCCAAATTCCTGGGCAGACACCATACTCTAGACATTTGTTAAATATATGGCATACTGGATTGGATATATGTCTTGCTGAAATTTTTAATAATTTGCCATCCAGATTATCTGTGCCAGGAGATTTGTCATCAGCGAGAGATAATAGACACATTTCAACATATTGTTTTTCAACGTATTGGAAATCAAACAGACATCTTTTTCCCATCATAATACAGTCCTTTATAATTGCCTGTGGCTCTACGTCCTCAGCAGTACTCATGGCATTTCTCAATTTCTGTGTCTTCGATGTGAAGTAATTATTGAAATAATTTGCAATATCTAGTGGTTTAGTCATAAACATACCGTCTGTTTCAATGAAGGAGGCGGTTGCATTTGTACTCCTGCCCATGATATTGTTTAGAGTCTTCCACAATTGCTTGCTGTCGTTCTTGGCCTCGCGGATTCTGTTCTTGTAATATTCCCTCTTTTTACATCTGTTAAGTTTAACCACAGCATTCCTTAATTTACAATAGCTTTGTCTATCAGTTACAGCATGAGTTCTATTTACAGTCTTTTTTGCATCATCACGCTTGGCCATCAATTCCATCAGCTCATTGTCAATCCATGGTGCACCCTTAGATCTAGAAGTCCATTTTCTTAATGGTGCATGTTTGTCTGCCACACCCATAAAAAGTTTCATAAACACACTTAGCGCAGTTTCGGGGTCATCCTCTTTGCATACATTAGACCAGTTAACCTCACTAATCTCTTTTAAAAATAACTCTGTATTAAACCCTCTAAAAGACCTTTTATACTTAATTATTGAGGAGATCTTAGGAATTTTAGTTATTCTCTTAATTGCAACAAGATTGTGATCTCTAAATCCTACCGATATAGATACAGCTTTTGAGCATTTTTCAGGAATATTAGTGAAAATGTGGTCAATGCAGGTTGATGAGATGTGACCATACTTATTTGTGAATATTCTGGTTGGCTCTGACACTGCCTGAGTCATGTTACATGTTTTGGCTCTAGACGAAAGCTTATTCCACATTGGGCAATATGGATTAAGAGCATCAATATTCAGGTAACCCATGAAGTATATTTCCTTGTCGCCATCTCCTTCTTTGTCCAACACATCACATACATTATCCAGATATCTCCCATCAGCACTAGGAGGTCTATAACAGCACCCAACTAATATTGGTTTTGTATGAGGTTGGTGTACCTGTAACCAAAGGGCTTCTATCTCATCAATCATTAAGTCATTACGTATTTTTGCTGGAATGTAACTCCTGATGTAGATAGCAACACCCCCTCCATATTTATTTCTATCCTTCCTGAAAAGATTATAACCTTGTATATTCTGAATCATTAAATGATGAATCCAGGTGAGTCTCTGATAAAGCAAAAATATGAAGATCATTTCTTTCAATCAGGCTGGATATTTCATGTATTTTGTTTTTCAAACTGCATACATTTAAATGAGCAAACAACACTCCCTTCTTTGGTAGATTTAGCATTTTTGATTTAAAAGAAGGCATGGCATCAGAAAGAGATTCATGCCTTTAGGATCTTTAATTGTCTCTGGATGGCTTTGGGGTACTACTACGGGGGTGAATTACCAGTTTATCGTGCCTCAAAAAGGCAATTTCACCTCTCGCCCAAGCCTCCCTCAACTTAGAGAGTAGTTCTTTCCTTTTCATGTGCACAGAATCAGTGTAGTTCTCGTTAATGTAGATTTTGGACCCCTTCAGGTTTTTGGCTCTTTCCTGAACTATCTATCCCTAAACCTAGAGAACTCAACGTGTCCATTTGCATGGAATCACACCTTGCAGACTGTGATACATCCTTTGCTTTTATTTCATCATCCTCTCTCTGTGTAAACTGAATGCTAGCTTTAATGTCCTGGACATCCCTAGTGATTGTATCCAGCCTAGAGTTGGTGGATTCAATGATCATTTTTACAAAACCCACAAAATTATCCTTTTGCTGTTGTAAAAGTACCAGAAACATGTCTTTCTGCTGCTGCAGCAGCTCCTTTACCTGTACAAGTGAGACGAGATCTTCATCTGATTTCAATGGTCTGGAAAGAGGAGTTCCCATACAGCACCAAATTGTTGAAGAATAATATAAAGTCCAGTTCAGGAATCCGCTGTGGGATTGAGAGATTTTATTCAGCCGGCGGTGAGCAGACCTACACAGACGCGTGTCTTGGTTGGTGTGCTGACCCAGAGGGATTTGGCCACAGGTTTTTTATACAAAAAGTTCAAAGCGCAGACGGTAAGAATCAACAATTAAAGGTGGATCAAGTCCTCATCTCTGCAGGGGCTGGAAGTCAAAGCCACTTCCACGGTGCCATCTCAGCAGGGATTCAGGACGCCGGAACTTGCGTGACAATAGGTCAAGCGGGGGTATGAGGCTGGGGAAACCTGCAAGGCGTCGTTCCCCTGCAGGGGTTTCAGAAAACTGGAACTTGCATGACAATGCGTCTCGACACTCTTTAAATTAATTCTGGTCTTTCTGCGCTGCTCATTCCCTCAGCCGTCTGTCGCCATGACGCTTATATCTAATATAGCGGCTAAGCGACTACGTTAGTTTTTCTTCCGGTATTTTAACTTCCGGTCCGCCCCCCTAACCAATCAGAACCTTCCAGTCCGTCCCCCTATCCAATCAGAACCTTCCCAACCCCCAGACCTGGAGAGGAATTGGAGAAAGACCATCAAACATGTTTTCCATGGAAACCTCATTTCAGAATTACTATTTCCATGTAAACTACAAGGAAAATAGTTTAATTCTGAATTATTTAATTCCGAATAATTAAAAAAACATCATGTGACTTCCTGTGACATCATGATTGAGATAAAAACCTAAACAGGAAGCTCCCGTCTGAAAGTTTAAATTGATCTTTCTACATAAACTGGCTGTGGAAGAACGAGCTCCACAAACGAGCAAGATAAAGTCCAAGTAGAAACAACTGGAGCAGATGAGGAGACAAGGAGATGGGTGGCCCCGAAAGTAACTTTAAATCTTAAACTAAAGTTATCAGCGGCTCCTGCGAGGGAACGGAGAACTGTTCACTGTTCACTTCACTTCTCTGACAAACTAACTCCAGAAAACAAGACGTGAAACCAAGACGGACTCAGCCAAGCCAAAACCTCTCTAGATACTGGAGCTGTCGGTGCAGGGTTTAAAAGACCAAGTTTTCCGATGACACAGTCTTACTGTCTCCTCTTCAGGGACCAATCAAATCACGGCTGTTACCTCCCTGACTTTATTACATGGTGTGAAGATCCCTCGACCTAAATGTATCAAAAACCCACAGAAATGATCAGAGATTTCAGGAAGTCTAGAGTCGACCCCAAACCCAGAACTATTCACAATGAAGAGGTACAAATACAACAAACGTACAAATACTTGGGCACTGTGTTTGACTCGCAATAGAACTTCAATGAAAACACCTACGGCGTTGTAAAGCGAGCGAACCGAAGGATCGTCTGCTGAGGAAACTGTTCTGGTATCAGAAATATCTGGTGAATCTTTTATCAAACTTTTGTTGAGAGTCTTAACATTTTCTTTTCTCTGTTGGTTTGGTGGTTTATCTATGAAAGACAAGAAGTGTCTGGATGATGATCAGATTTTGCTCTAAAACGGATCAGCAACCTGGAGCGGCTCTTTAGCGCTGCCCTGGTGGCTGCTTGAGTGGCTCTTTAGCGCCGCCCTGGTGGCTCCTGGAGCGGCTCTTTAGCGCCGCCCTGGTGACTCCTGGAGCGGCTCTTTAGCGCCGCCCTGGTGGCTCCTGGAGCGGCTCTTTAGCGCCTCCCTGGTGGCTCCTGGAGCGGCTCTTTAGCGCTGCCCTGGTGGCTCCTGGAGCGGCTCTTTAGCGCCGCCCTGGTGGCTCCTGGAGCCCAGAGCGGTGGATTAAACATAGACATCATATAGAGCACTAGACTGAGCAACAACGTAATGTTGGAGTGGTGATTCGCTCCATTCAGTATAATGGACTTTAACCGGGTTGATCGGAGCAATGAACAGTCAGCGCATTTAATTAACAATATGTCGCTAAATAAAACTCGTTTTTATGTGTTTTCAATATCATCGTTGAAGAACTGATAAAAAAAAGATGGTTTGGCGGGATTTAATGTTTATTGTTCATACTTGACACAACGTAACACACATCTTAAGCACTGGAACACTGGATATACATCACACACACGTATATATATATATATATATATATATATATATATATATATATATATATATATATATATATATATATATATATATATATATATATATATATATATATATATATATCCTCATCTTAAACATCATCTTCATCTTCATCATCATCTTCATCATCATCATCACGGTCCAGTCAGAGTTTGTCCACACAAACTGGTTCTGCTTCAACTCTGAGGACGATCAGGACACGACTCATCCGTCCTGGTCACTAATACCGCCCCCACCGATCAGGTCCTGATAAAACAAGAAGAAAGAAGAGAGCAGATAAAGGAGTGTTTGCAGAGATCCCTCCATCAGCTGTAGAGGAAGAATAAAGAAGAAAGCAGATAAAGGAGTGTTTGCAGAGATCGCTCGATCAGCTGTAGAGGAAGAAGAAAGAAGAGAGCAGATAAAAGAGTGTTTGCAAAGATCCCTCCATCAGCTGTAGAAGAAAGAAGAGAGCAGATAAAGGAGTGTTTGCAGAGATCCCTCCATCAGCTGTAGAGGAAGAAGAAAGGAGAGAGCAGATAAAGGAGTGTTTGCAGAGATCCCTCCATCAGAGGAAGAAGAGAGAAGAGAGCAGATAAAGGAGTGTTTGCAGAGATCCCTCCATCAGCTGTAGAGGGAAGAAGAAAGAAGAGAGCAGATAAAGGAGTGTTTGCAGAGATCCCTCATCAGAGGGAAGAAGAAAGAAGAGAGCAGATAAAGGAGTGTTAGTAGAGATCCCTCCATCAGCGGTAGAGGAAAGAAGAAAGAAGAGAGCAGATAAAGGAGTGTTTGCAGAGATCCCTCCATCAGCTGTAGAGGGAAGAAGAAAGAAGAGAGCAGATAAAGAAGTGTTAGTAGAGATCCCTCCATCAGCTGTAGAGGATGGAGAAAGAAGATAGCAGATAAAGGAGTGTTAGCAGAGATCCCTCCATCAGCTGTAGAGGAAGAAGAAAGAAGAGAGCAGATAAAGGAGTGTTTGCAGAGATCCCTCCATCAGGTGTAAAGGAAGAAGAAAGAAGAGAGCAGATAAAGGAGTGTTTGCAGAGATCCCTCTATCAGCTGTAGAGGAAGAAGAAAGAAGAGAGCAGATAAAGGAGTGTTTGCAGAGATCCCTCTATCAGCTGTAGAGGAAGAAGAAAGAAGAGAGCAGATGAAGGAGTGTTAGCAGAGATCCCTCCATCAGCTGTAGAGGAAGAAGAAAGAAGAGAACAGATAAAGGAGTGTTTGTAGAGATCCCTCCATCAGCTGTAGAGGGAAGAAGAAAGAAGAGAGCAGATAAAGGAGTGTTTGCAGAGATCCCTCCATCAGAGGAAGAAGAGAGAAGAGAGCAGATAAAGGAGTGTTTGCAGAGATCCCTCCATCAGCTGTAGAGGGAAGAAGAAAGAAGAGAGCAGATAAAGGAGTGTTTGCAGAGATCCCTCATCAGAGGGAAGAAGAAAGAAGAGAGCAGATAAAGGAGTGTTAGTAGAGATCCCTCCATCAGCGGTAGAGGAAAGAAGAAAGAAGAGAGCAGATAAAGGAGTGTTTGCAGAGATCCCTCCATCAGCTGTAGAGGGAAGAAGAAAGAAGAGAGCAGATAAAGAAGTGTTTGCAGAGATCCCTCCATCAGCTGTAGAGGAAAGAAGAAAGAAGAGAGCAGATAAAGGAGTGTTTGCAGAGATCCCTCCATCAGAGGGAAGAAGAAAGAAGAGAGAAGATAAAGGAGTGTTTGCAGAGATTCCTCCATCAGCTGTAGAAGAAAGAAGAGAGCAGATAAAGGAGTGTTTGCAGAGATCCCTCCATCAGAGGGAAGAAGAAAGAAGAGAGCAGATAAAGGAGTGTTAGCAGAGATCCCTCCATCAGCTGTAGAAGAAAGAAGAGAGCAGATAAAGGAGTGTTAGCAGAGATCACTCCATCAGAGGGAAGAAGAAAGAAGAGAGCAGAGAAAGGAGTGTTTGCGGAGATCCCTCCATCAGAGGGAAGAAGAAAGAAGAGAGCAGAGAAAGGAGTGTTAGCAGAGATCCCTCCATCAGCTGTAGAGGAAGAAGAAAGAAGAGAGCAGATAAAGGAGTGTTAGCAAAGATCCCTCCATCAGCTGTAGAAGAAAGAAGAGAGCAGATAAAGGAGTGTTAGCAGAGATCCCTCCATCAGCTGTAGAAGAAAGAAGAGAGCAGATAAAGGAGTGTTTGCAGAGATCCCTCCATCAGCTGTAGAGGGAAGAAGAAAGAAGAGAGCACATAAAGGAGTGTTAGCAGAGATCACTCCATCAGAGGGAAGAAGAAAGAAAAGAGCAGAGAAAGGAGTGTTTGCAGAGATCCCTCCATCAGAGGGAAGAAGAAAGAAGAGAGCAGAGAAAGGAGTGTTTGCAGAGATCCCTCCATCAGCTGTAGAGGAAGAAGAAAGAAGAGAGCAGATAAAGGAGTGTTTGCAGAGATCCCTCCATCAGCTGTAGAGGAAAGAAGAAAGAAGAGAGCAGATAAAGGAGTGTTTGCAGAGATCCCTCCATCAGCTGTAGAAGAAAGAAGAGAGCAGATAAAGGAGTGTTTGCAGAGATACCTCCATCAGCTGTAGAGGGAAGAAGAAATCAGATAAAGGAGTGTTTGCAGAGATCCCTCCATCAGCTGTAGAGGGAAGAAGAAAGAAGAGAGCAGATAAAGGAGTGTTAGCAGAGATCCCTCCATCAGCTGTCGAGGAAGAAGAAAGAAGAGAGCAGATAAAGTAGTGTTTGCAGAGATCCCTCCATCAGCTGTAGAAGATAGAAGAGAGCAGATAAAGGAGTGTTTTCAGAGATCCCTCCATCAGCTGTGGATGAAGAAGAAAGACGAGAACAGATAAAGGAGTGTTTGCAGAGATCCCTCCATCAGCTGTAGAGGAAGAAGAAAGAAGAGAACAGATAATGGAGTGTTTGCAGAGATCCCTCCGTCAGCTGTAGAATAAATAAGAGAGCAGATAAAGGAGTGTTTGCAGAGATCCCTCCATCAGCTGTAGAGGAAGAAGAAAGAAGAGAACAGATAAAGGAGTGTTTGCAGAGATCCCTCCATCAGCTGTAGAGGAAGAAGAAAGAAGAGAGCAGATAAAGTAGTGTTTGCAGAGATCCCTCCATCAGCTGTAGAAGATAGAAGAGAGCAGATAAAGGAGTGTTTGCAGAGATCCCTCCATCAGCTGTAGAGGAAGAAGAAAGAAGAGAACAGATAATGGAGTGTTTGCAGAGATCCCTCCGTCAGCTGTAGAATAAATAAGAGAGCAGATAAAGGAGTGTTTGCAGAGATCCCTCCATCAGCTGTAGAGGAAGAAGAAAGAAGAGAACAGATAAAGGAGTGTTTGCAGAGATCCCTCCATCAGCTGTAGAGGAAGAAGAAATAAGAGAGCAGATAAAGGAGTGTTTGCAGAGATCCCTCCATCAGCTGTAGAGGAAGAAGAAAGAAGAGAGCAGATAAAGGAGTGTTTGCATAGATCCCTCCATCAGCTGTAAAGGAAGAAGAGAGAAGAGAACAAATAAAGGAGTGTTTGCAGAGATCCCTCCATCAGCTGTAGAGGGAAGAAGAAAGAAGAGAGCAGATAAAGGAGTGTTAGCAGAGATCCCTCCATCAGCTGTAGAGGAAGAAGAAAGAAGAGAGCAGATAAAGGAGTGTTTGCAGAGATCCCTCCATCAGGTGTAAAGGAAGAAGAAAGAAGAGAGCAGATAAAGGAGTGTTTGCAGAGATCCCTCTATCAGCTGTAGAGGAAGAAGAAAGAAGAGAGCAGATGAAGGAGTGTTAGCAGAGATCCCTCCATCAGCTGTAGAGGAAGAAGAAAGAAGAGAACAGATAAAGGAGTGTTTGTAGAGATCCCTCCATCAGCTGTAGAGGAATAAGAAAAAATAGAGCAGATAAAAGAGTGTTAGCAGAGATCCCTCCATCAGCTGTAGAGGAAGAAGAAAGAAGAGATCAGATAAAGGAGTGTTTGCAGAGATCCCTCCATCAGCACACCCAGGACTTCAGAGTTCAGAGCTGCAGTGGAGCAGCTGTGTGTCTGAACATCCTGGAAGGCCGTCAGCTGGAATACTTCTTTATTTCTGGACACTTGAACACCAGCACAACACTGGTCTACAACAAACATCTGGACCCTCTGATAGGCCGACTGCTGTCTCTGTGTTTCTGTCCAATCCTGCAGCCTGTCATCATCCTCCTCTCACAGCTTCATGAGGAAAACAGCTGCTGAGAAGCTGCAGCTGTTTTCACTGGAAACACTGGTCTTTGATACCAA
This sequence comes from Cololabis saira, assembly GCF_033807715.1. Taxonomy (NCBI): domain Eukaryota; kingdom Metazoa; phylum Chordata; class Actinopteri; order Beloniformes; family Belonidae; genus Cololabis; species Cololabis saira. The sequence goes on from NC_084601.1 coordinate 45,013,246, forward strand.
CTGGTTTTAGTAGAAAACTGCTGGAAGCAGCAGAACCGAGTCCAACCTCCACTGACCCGAGATCCTGCAGCTGGTAGTCTGGACTCTCCACCAGATCAGAAAGCTGCTTCACATCTGCAGCCTTCAGGTTGTTCCCTCTCAGGTTCAGATGTTCCAGATGGGAGGGGTTGGACTTCAGAGCTGAGACCAGAGAAGAACAGCTGATCCCTGTCAGACCGCAGTGATACAACCTGAATAAAGAATAAAAGATAAATTGCAATTCAGCATCATCTTCATCATTTTACAAATTAATTAAAATTCCGCATCATCTTCATCATTTTACATATTAATTACAATTCTGCATCATCTTCATCATTTTACAGATTAATTACAATTCAGCATCATCTTCATCATTCTAAATGCTCCATACAGAGTAGAGTTAGAAAGGTGATGGACTTTATCAATGCTGATGTTCATATTGATGTCACACATGTGATCAATAATCTCCGCATATTTCTCTTCAGTATTATTGACTTGATGATCAGAAAAGTCTGAGTTTGTGCTGATTTCAATAAAGTCAGTGATGAGGACGACAGTCTAGACCATGTAAAGTCCATTCATGTCACGTGTTTCTGTCCCAATAACACGTCTGTTTGTAAATGATGTTTTGGACGATAAAGTTTTCATTCCTAGAAGGACTTTGTGAGCAGAGAAAGAGTTTCAGGACAGGAGGACGTCTGTGTTTATTCAGCATTCATGAAAGACATCTCTTTCCAGTGATGGATCTGGAACTGGTGCAGAAAACTATTGTCTGATTAATACATTTGATTCATCAAGAACAGATGCATGATGGTACAAAAACGTACAAATCTGAACCCTTACAGGGAAACTAGAACCAAATACTCGTCAAAATATGGAAAGTAAGTGATGATCCAGGTTTTAATGTAGTTTTTGATGGCAGAATCAGTTTTGGTAGATTTAATTCAAATATCAATCTTTCTATGTAAATATTAAATGAAGGTTAAAGTTTATTGAAGCTGAGTTTTGATGTAAAATTTATAATTTGTTAAAATGTTTTCTTCCATAAACGATGAATAAATGAACAATATTCATCATTTCCATGTTTTTAAGGAGACATTTCTTCATCAATCAGAACATATTTGTCTGTTTAGGAGTTTTTTCAAACATTTTCTCTGAAAAAGTTGATTGAGTGACGACATAGTTTCAACACAAAGTTTCTGATGTTCTTGTTGGATGTTTTGTTGCTGATGAAGGAAACTCATCGTCTAGACACCAGCTTTATTTCAGTTTACTTACTTCAACACACATGTATTTATATTTATTTTTACACAGTGAAAACCATAAAAAGACATTATTTGTTGCAACTTATGTCTTGATGTCTTGAATGAGCTCTATAAGTCATATACTGGACGACTACACATTCAGTCTGTCCACTATTGTCTGTCAGACTCTCTCAGTTTATTAACATCTGGATGACATTTCTGAACGTATTAGCTGTAAAGTTAATTCATGTTTGTTCAGATGTTTTATTCCAGGTTCAGACACATCTCTGGTTCTTCATTTGTTCCTGTCTGACACATTCACATGTTTAGTTTTATGTAATGAATCATTAGAGGAAGTTTAAGATGAAACTAAAGCAGAGAAGAAGAACTCAGAGCAGTCAGATGGTCAGTGTGGATCAGTAGAAGATCAGCCTGATGTCTGCAGGTTAGTGTCAACACAACTTTCACATCAGATTCATCTGAACACACAACTAAAACATGTCTTACTCCAGAGTCTCCAGTCTGCAGTTTTTACTCTTCAGAAATCCACTCAGATGTTTCACTCCTGAATCCTGCAGGTCGTTCTCACTCAGGTGCAGAAGTTTCAGATGGGAGGGGTTGGACTTCAGAGCTGAGACCAGAGAAGAACAGCTGATCTCTGACAACCTGCAGCTCCTCAACCTGAACAGAAAGTAAAACCTGTTCCAGTCTCATCAGAGAAGTGTTTCTTCAAATATCAACGTTGTCCTCAGGTCCATGTGGGTCACCACCGTATCTGGACTTTATAAAACAGGTTTTACAGTTTTGTTACATCCATGATGTGGGTTCCTGGTTGTTCCTCTGACGTGTTCACCTTTACTGAACATCCTGAGCTTTTCTGGTCCAAGTCTGACACTAGATTAAGATGAAAACACCAACATACACACCAATCCTTTTGATTAGTGTTGATGTTCAAATATTGTTCAAAGCAGCAGTTTAGAGATCAGAAGCTGATCTAGCAACAATTATTAACACCAGAATGGATCTGTGGAGAACTGCTGGACTTTATATCATGTGTCCAGTTTTATATCATTTATGCAGGATTCCTGAGCTTTTTATCATAATGATCCTTGTATGTTATAAAGAGTTAAAATTATGTTTTCTGAGAGCATAACTTATTAAAATACTTTACTTTTAGTAATGTGTCAATTATAATTTGACCTAACTTGCAAACACCTAATAATTCTGTTACAACTGAGTTTATCAGTTAATATCTTACTTTTAGTTAAAGATAAGAATGATTGAATTCTGTATATTTATCAGACTAATTCAACAGATTCTGAAGTCTGTGTGAAACTAAACATCAGGTTCTGTATCGCTTGCACTTGAAAAGTCTTTGCTTGAACAACTAATGATCTGCTTGATTAAAGGACATTTCTGAATTAAACCCCCACGGGAGGATCTAAGACACTTCCTGTCAGGACGATCACTTTGACGCTCCACCTGTAGCCGTCAGTCCAACCTGTCCAGGTCTGAGGCCTCGTTTACACGCAGCAACAACGCTGCTGTTTTCATCAGTTTTAGCCGTTCGTTTACACCAAAACGAAGCTCAAAGTCTCCAAAAACCATCATTCCTGAAAACTCCGGCCAAAGTGGAGATTTGCTTGTAAAGGGAGAGAAAGGGACATTTAGGCTTCAGAGCGTCTCATTATGGACAGAAACGTCACCAGCGTCATGTGTAGCAGCTGTGGTTACGGTTTGTTTGGCCGCTGTGATCATGATGGAAGCTGTTAAGTGATAACTGACTTCACTACTGTCTTAATGTGGCTGTTCAGGTCTGAGTCAGAACCACTCCCTGATTTCTGGCTTGGATATTTGGTTTTTAGCTTCACTACTTGAAGCTGAATGCCCACGTTTAATCTGATTTACTTGGTTCCAATTACTTCTGTTTTTATCTTCAATTAACTGAATTAAATTGTGGAACCTCCACTTTTTAATGTGATCAATGCATTTGAATGCATTAAAAATTTGAATTTGTTCAAATGTTTTCTTCCATAAACGATGAATAAATGAACAATATTCATCATTTCCATATTTTTAAGGAGACATTTCTTCATCAATCAGTACATATTTGTCTGTTTAGGAGTTTTTTCAAACATTTTCTCTGAAAAAGTTGATTGAGTGACGACATAGTTTCAACACAAAGTTTCTGATGTTCTTGTTGGATGTTTTGTTGCTGATGAAGGAAACTCATCGTCTAGACAGCAGCTTTATTTCACTTTACTAACTTCAACACACATGGATTTATATTTAGTTTTACACACTGAAAACCATAAAAAGACATTATTTGTTGCTCCTTATGTCCTGATGTCACCTGGATGAAATGATCTTAAAAGGAACCCTGGCTATTAAGACATGTAGTCCCTAATTAGCCACAATTGTTCTCTTATACTAAAATATGTTGTTAGAAACACATAAAATAATCTAATTGCTTTAAAAATCTACAAAGTTTATCACATATTTTGACCTGCGGGAGGCGCCATGTTTTACCTGCGCAATGCATTCTGGGGGCGATGACGTAGAGCGGTGGCTCTGGGAAGATAAGCCCCATTAGTTTAACTGCGACAGGTATCTAAAACATAGATGAGCAGCATCTCCCGGCCGTGGAGGCTGACGAGGGAGCCCATAAGACGTCTCGGTTCAGGCAAACTGGATCAAAGTTCTGTGATGCACGGGAGATCTGCAAAAATGATCAATGTCGTGCGCATCTTACCAGTGCATTAGGCTACGGCGTCGACGGCGGAGTCTACGGCGTAGACGGCGTAGCCGTGGCTCTAGAGCCTGCAGCGCACCGCCACCCGCTCTCCGCTCCCGCCGCCGCCGGGATGAAGACGCCAGTGGGCAGGAGGCACGTTTGGGTGGGCATAGCCCACCCCTGCCCCCCCTAAAACCGGCCTCAGTGCTGGGTGATGACAGACCAGAGGCTGAGGGGACTGGCCCGGGACTTGGACGAAACGGGAGGCGCAGACTTCGCTTCAAATAGGCAAGAACATCTTTATTTAATTTAATGACGTCAGATCTGGCTGGGGTTTTTATTGTAGCATCGGTTATCTGCTGGTTGAAACGTGTGGTCGGTTAGTCTATCTGAGTTTTATGGTGTTTTTATAGTTCATGCTTTATGGTGCGGTACTTTTTTTTTTTAACTTTTTTGTAGGTGCGCCGTCACCTTAATGTTTAGCTGTGTTTTGATCTGTGTTTCTGGTGCGCCGTCACCTTAATGTTTATCTGTGTTTTGATCTGTGTTTCTGGTGCGCCGTCACCTGTTTAGCTGTGTTTTCATCTGTTTCTGGGTGTCAGAACAGTGGACGGGGGTTAGCAGGAGCCACCGTCTGACGTCACTACCCAGAATGTAAACAACAATGGCGACCTACGAGTTAAATTATATTTTCAAATTTTATAAAAACAAAGACATCAACAAGGTTTTTTATATCACATTGTTATAATTGATACCAACATTTATCTTTTAAGACCTACATGTCTTAATAGCCAGGGTTCCTTTTAACAGACATATTGAGGAATAATATTAAAAACACAGAAAATTATTTTTTTCAATGTTTAGAGTTTCATATTTGGTAAACTTGTAATTTGTTAAAATTAAATGTAATGTTATTCAAAGGAAGCCAACGTTGGTTTGACTGATTTCATCCACAGTAAGAAGTTATTTAGTAAATGAGCTCTATAACTCATATATTGGACGACTACACATTCAGTCTGTCCACTATTGTCTGTCAGACTCTCTCAGTTTATTAACATCTGGATGACATTTCTGAACGTATTAGCTGTAAAGTTAATTCATGTTTGTTCAGATGTTTTATTCCAGGTTCAGACACATCTCTGGTTCTTCATTTGTTCCTGTCTGACACATTCACATGTTTAGTTTTATGTAATGAATCAGAAGAGGAAGTTTAAGATGAAACTAAAGCAGAGAAGAAGAACTCAGAGCAGTCAGATGGTCAGTGTGGATCAGTAGAAGATCAGCCTGATGTCTGCAGGTTAGTGTCAACACAACTTTCACATCAGATTCATCTGAACACACAACTAAAACATGTCTGACCTCAGAGTCTCCAGTCTGCAGTCTGGACTCTCCAGAAATCCACACAGATGTTTCACTCCTGAATCCTGCAGGTTCTTGTTGTAATTCAGGTCCAGATGTTTCAGATGGGAGGGGTTGGACTTCAGAGCTGGGCCCAGAGAAGAACAGCTGATCTCTGACAGACCGCACCTCCACAACCTGAACAGAAAGTAAAACATGTTCCAGTCTCATCAGAGAAGTGTTTCTTCAAATATCAACGTTGTCATCAGGTCCATGTGGGTCACCACCGTATCTGGACTTAATAAAACAGGTTTTACACTTTTGTTACATCCATGATGTGGGTTCCTGGTTGTTCCTCTGACATGTTCACCTTTACTGAACATCCTGAGCTTTTCTGGTCCAAGTCTGACACTAGATTAAGATGAAAACACCAACATACACACCAATCCTTTTGATTAGTGTTGATGTTCAAATATTGTTCAAAGCAGCAGTTTAGAGATCAGAAGCTGATCTAGCAACAATTATTAACACCAGAATGGATCTGTGGAGAACTGCTGGACTTTATATCATGTGTCCAGTTTTATATCATTTATGCAGGATTCCTGAGCTTTTTATCATAATGATCCTTGTATGTTATAAAGAGTTAAAATGATGTTTTCTGAGAGCAGAAGATATTAAAATACTTTACTTTTAGTAATGCGTCATTTATAATTTGACCTAACTTGCAAACACCTAATAATTCTGTTACAACTGAGTTTATCAGTTAATATCTTACTTTTAGTTAAAGATAAGAATGATTGAATTCTGTATATTTATCAGACTAATTCAACAGATTCTGAAGTCTGTGTGAAACTAAACATCAGGTTCTGTATCGCTTGCACTTGAAAAGTCTTTGCTTGAACAACTAATGATCTGCTTGATTAAAGGACATTTCTGAATTAAACCCCCACGGGAGGATCTAAGACACTTCCTGTCAGGACGATCACTTTGACGCTCCACCTGTAGCCGTCAGTCCAACCTGTCCAGGTCTGAGGCCTCGTTTACACGCAGCAACAACGCTGCTGTTTTCATCAGTTTTAACCGTTCGTTTACACCAAAACGAAGCTCAAAGTCTCCAAAAACCATCATTCCTGAAAACTCCGGCCAAAGTGGAGATTTGCTTGTAAAGGGAGAGAAAGGGACATTTAGGCTTCAGAACGTCTCATTATGGACAGAAACGTCACCAGCGTCATGTGTAGCAGCTGTGGTTACGGTTTGTTTGGCCGCTGTGATCATGATGGAAGCTGTTAAGTGATAACTGACTTCACTACTGTCTTAATGTGGCTGTTCAGGTCTGAGTCAGAACCACTCCCTGATTTCTGGCTTGGATATTTGGTTTTTAGCTTCACTACTTGAAGCTGAATGCCCACGTTTAACCTGATTTACTTGGTTCCAATTACTTCTGTTTTTATCTTCAATTAACTGAATTAAATTGTGGAACCTCCACTTTTTAATGTGATCAATGCATTTGAATGCATTAAACATTTGAATTAGTTAAAATGTTTTCTTCCATAAACGATGAATAAATGAACAATATTCATCATTTCCATGTTTTTAAGGAGACATTTCTTCATCAATCAGAACATATTTGTCTGTTTAGGAGTTTTTTCAAACATTTTCTCTGAAAAAGTTGATTGAGTGACGACATAGTTTCAACACAAAGTTTCTGATGTTCTTGTTGGATGTTTTGTTGCTGATGAAGGAAACTCATCGTCTAGACAGCAGCTTTATTTCACTTTACTAACTTCAACACACATGGATTTATATTTAGTTTTACACACTGAAAACCATAAAAAGACATTATTTGTTGCACCTTATGTCTTGATGTCACCTGGATGAAATGATCTTAACAGATATATTAAAGAATAATATTAAAAACACAGAAAAATATGTTTTTCCATCTTTAGAGTTTTATATTTGGTAAACTTGTAATTTGTTAAAATGAAATTGAATGTTATTCAAAGGAAGCCAACGTTGGTTTGACTGATTTCAGCCACAGTAAGAAGTTATTTAGTAAATGAGCTCTATAACTCATATATTGGACGACTACACATTCAGTCTGTCCACTATTGTCTGTCAGACTCTCTCAGTTTATTAACATCTGGATGACATTTCTGAACGTATTAGCTGTAAAGTTAATTCATGTTTGTTCAGATGTTTTATTCCAGGTTCAGACACATCTCTGGTTCTTCATTTGTTCCTGTCTGACACATTCACATGTTTAGTTTTATGTAATGAATCAGAAGAGGAAGTTTAAGATGAAACTAAAGCAGAGAAGAAGAACTCAGAGCAGTCAGATGGTCAGTGTGGATCAGTAGAAGATCAGCCTGATGTCTGCAGGTTAGTGTCAACACAACTTTCACATCAGATTCATCTGAACACACAACTAAAACATGTCTGACCTCAGAGTCTCCAGTCTGCAGTCTGGACTCTCCAGAAATCCACTCAGATGTTTCACTCCTGAATCCTGCAGGTTCTTGTTGTCACTCAGGTCCAGAAGTTTCAGATGGGAGGGGTTGGACTTCAGATCTGAGACCAGAGAAGAACAGCTGATCTCTGACAGACCACATCCCATCAACCTGAACAGAAAGTAAAACATGTTCCAGTCTCATCAGAGAAGAGTTTCTTCAAATATCAACTTTGTCATCAGGTCCATGTGGGTCACCACCGTATCTGGACTTTATAAAACAGGTTTTACAGTTTTGTTACATCCATGATGTGGGTTCCTGGTTGTTCCTCTGACATGTTCACCTTTACTGAACATCCTGAGCTTTTCTGGTCCAAGTCTGACACTAGATTAAGATGAAAACACCAACATACACACCAATCCTTTTGATTAGTGTTTGTCATGGCACACATTCTGTGGCCTCAAATTATTTCTCCTTTGCACCACCTGGTGGTAGTTTAGTAGTGTAAGTTAAGCGTTTCTGAGTGGTTAGTTCAGATCGTGTGACTCAGTCAGCCAGGAAAAGCTCTCCATGCGGTCAGAGAGACAGCTTCTCTCCTCTTTTCTTCGCGTTTGTGCCTTGGAGACTCTTTGCTTGTAAGTTCATCACCTTTTAATGTTTGGGGAAATTTATATACTTATATATTGTTTGAAATTCATATGTTTAGCTTGTTAAAAATACTAAGCCAAGCTAAATGTAGCTTCTTGTCGTAGCAGGTGTACGTAAGCAATGTAAATTAATTTATGTTGTATATTTTTCGTAACTAAAGCTTTGTAAATTTGTGTTTATTTCAGTTTTACATAAAGAATGGAAAGAAGAGAAACTGCGTTCGACTTTCTCTGAATCCTGTCTGTTAGCTATCTGTCTGGTGCGTAGATGATACACGTATCAGGGACACAATAGTAAAAAAGCAACGCTACAGCGGGCACAACAGCTCAAGAAAGCAAGCTTCACCTCAAGTATTCCTCACACATCATCACGCGCCATACGCCTGGTAGGCAACGGAAATACATGATGTCGGAGAAAGCATTAAAGGGTGAAGATGCAAAGGAGCAAAATGAAACTCTCAAGACCAGATCCATAGCCTCAGCTTCATCACGTGGATCAAGCAGCTCATCAGCTAGCACCGCTGCTGCCAAGGCCCGTGCCAAGCTAGAGGCAGCCCGAGTCAAGGCCGAGTTCATCAAGAAGGAATCTGAAATTATGATTGAAAAAGCTAAACTCAAAGTGACAGAGGCTCGTATGGAAGCAACACTAGCAGCTATAAAGCATGATGGAGAAGTGGCCGCAGCCATCGCTGAGACAGAGGTGCTAGAGGCAGCAGCAGGAAGCGAGCATGGAGAGAACTCAGATTCAGGTGACATCTCCGAACGCATCCGCGACTACATAAAGAGCCAGTCCCAGCTGGGATTAACGACTCCTGTAGAGGCTGAGCCATATCAACCAGTAGAACCTATTATCCATGTACTCAGACCTGAAACACCAACGAGGCAGAAAGTACAGCAACCTCAAACGTTAACACCAGCGCCTCATCCCATCTCACCGGCACCTCCATTCACTTTTTCACCTATTGCTCCAAAAACACTACTCACTGGAGATAACAATGTGGGTGATGTTGCTAGGTACTTAGAACGACGTGAGCTTATTACCTCAGGACTTACCAAGTTTGATGATCGTCCTGAGAGCTATTGGGCGTGGAAATCCTCCTACATGAACACCATAGACGGGTTGCAATTATCAGCTAGTGAGCAGCTAGACCTTCTATCAAAATGGTTGGGTGAGCATTCAGCACGTCACGTGAGGAGGATTCGAGCCGTGCATGTAGGAGATCCAACTAAAGGCCTAGTAAAGGTGTGGGAGCGCTTGGAAGACTGCTATGGCTCTCCTGAGGTAATAGACAGGATCGACAACTTTCCAAGGATAAGTAATACAGATGCCAACAAACTCCGTGAGCTTGGAGATCTTCTACAGGAAGTGGAGTCTGCTAAATATGAAGGTTTCTTGCCAGGACTCGCTTATCTAGAAACAGCTCGCGGCGTAGCGCCTATTGTAGATAAGCTACCTTATGGTCTTCAAGAGAAGTGGATGGCTCAAGGTTCTCAGTACAAAACTCTACGTAAAGTAGCCTTTCCTCCATTTTCATTCTTCTGTGACTTTGTCAGCAGAGAGGCACGGACACGCAACGACCCAAGTTTTGCTCTTTCATCAGGACCAGACAGGACAGGTCTGACAAAAATGGAGCAGCCCGTAAAAAGACAAGTGAAAAGCTCAGTCTATACCCACAAGACGGAAGTCTTACCAGAGACTGCGAGTCAGACAAGAGGTTCAAGCGGTCATTTAGATGATGTTGACAAAAATTGCCCTCTACATAAGAAACCCCATCCTCTCAGACGCTGCCGAGGGTTTAGGAACAAACCCCTACAGGAACGTAAGACTTTCTTAAAAGAAAATGGCATCTGCTTCAGATGCTGTGCTACAACCACTCATCTGGCCAGGAATTGCAACATAGCAATCAGATGTAAGGAATGTAATAGTGACATTCACATCGCAGCCCTTCATCCGGGACCACCCCCTTTAACACCAATTGAGCAAAGCGGGGAGGGAGAGACCGAGGCTGCTCAACCTGATGTTAGTTCTAAATGTACTGACGTCTGTGGAGATGAGAGAGGCTCAAGGTCATGCTCGAAGATCTGCCTAGCTAAAGTGTATCCAGAAGGCCGCCCAGAGAAAGCAGTGAAGCTTTACATAATTTTAGATGAACAGAGTAATTGCTCACTCTGCAGAACTGAGTTCTTCGACCTGTTGAACATCGAAGGAGCAAGCTCAGCATACACACTCCGTACCTGTGCAGGCGTGATAGAAACCACAGGCAGGAGGGCCACAGGGTTCATAGTGGAGTCCCTAGATGGATCGACAAAGGTAAAACTGCCAACTCTGATTGAATGTAATGACGTGCCAGATAACCGGACAGAAATACCGACTCAAGAGGCAGCGCAGGTGTATGCTCACCTAAAACCTATTGCTCATTGCATTCCTCCACTGGACCCAGAAGCCCAGATTCTCATTCTCTTGGCTCGTGATATCCTTCAGCTCCATAAAGTGCGAGAGCAGCGGAATGGACCCCACAACACCCCCTATGCACACAGACTTGATCTGGGTTGGGTTGTGGTAGGAGACGTCTGCCTAGGATCAGTGCACAAGTCTGCAGCTGTAAGTGCCTACCGCACCCATGTATTAGAAAATGGACGTCCTTCTCTTTTCCCTCCATGTCCCAACCGGTTCTGTGTCAAGGAGAAGTTCAGCGTTGAACCTCCGCCTGAAGTTTCTCTTGAATGCGACACTCTCACCTTCGACAGCTGTGCCATAGGGAGTGCCATCTTTGAAAGGTCAAAGAACGACGATAAAGTTGGACCGTCTATTGAAGACAGACACTTCTTAGAAATCATGAATAGAGAGATGTTCATAGATGACAGCAACAGTTGGGTGGCACCGCTCCCATTCAAGACACCGCGAAAGCGGCTCCCCAACAATAGAGACCAGGTGTTGACATGTTTAACATCCTTACTACGCACTCTGGAGAAGAAGCCTGAGATGAAAACTCACTTCGTCAACTACATGCAGAACATTTTTGATCGTGACCATGCTGAGGTAGCCCCTCCCCTGCAAGAGGGTCAGCAGTGTTGGTACCTACCGATCTTCGGGGTTTACCACCCTCAGAAGCCAGGTCAGATCAGAGTTGTGTTCGATTCTAGTGCACAAAAACAAGGCATCTCTCTGAACGATGTTCTGTTTTCTGGCCCAGACTTAAACAACAGTCTGCTGGGAGTTCTGTTACGTTTTAGATGAGAATTGGTCGCCGTAACTGCAGACATCGAGCAGATGTTCCACTGTTTCATCGTCAGGGAGGACAGCAGAGATTTTCTACGCTTTCTATGGTTTAAAGACAATGACACCAGCAAAGAGATCATCGAGTACCGCATGAGGGTGCACGTGTTTGGTAACAGTCCGTCCCCTGCTGTGGCCATTTATGGTCTCCGACGTGCGGCTGCTCATGGTGAAGAGGACTATGGCTCAGATGCTAAACACTTTGTTGAAAGAGAGTTTTATGTTGACGATGGACTTCTGTCAGTGCCTACAGCTACTGAAGCTATCGACCTGTTAGCACGAACACAGGAGATGCTCGCTGACTCGAACCTGAGACTTCATAAGTTTGCCTCTAACAGTAAGGAGGTAATGGAAGCGTTCCCCATTGACGATCGTGCTAAAGGACTCAAGGACCTCGACCTGGAGAAAGATCCTGCTCCTATCCAACGCAGCCTCGGACTTAGCTGGGATCTGAAGAAAGATGTGTTTACCTTCTGCGTAGCTGACACAGAGAAGCCGTTTACACGTAGAGGAATACTTGCCACTGTCAACAGTCTCTTTGATCCGCTCGGGTTCATCGCGCCCATCAGCATCCAAGGAAAGTTCCTGCTACGCGAATTATCAAGTGAGGCTCTTGACTGGGATTCCCCTCTTCCTGAGGAAAAGGAAGAACAATGGAACACCTGGAGGAAATCGCTCCATGATCTTGAACAGTTGGAGATTCCCAGGCCATATGCTCCCTCCACTCTCTCTACAGCCCTGAGAAAGGAGCTTCACATTTTCTCGGACGCTTCTGTCAAAGCAGTTGCAGCAGTAGTGTACCTCCGTGTCATCGACAGAGAAGGGGCATGTCATGTTGGATTTGTTCTTGGTAAAGCGAAGCTAGCTCCACAAGCTGCTCACACTATTCCTAGACTGGAACTGGGAGCTGCTGTTCTATCTGCAGAGATAGCGGAGATAGCCACAAGTGAATTGGATCTCATCCCAGATGCTGTGGAGTTTTACACCGACAGCAGAGTCGTGCTTGGTTATATCCATAACCAGACAAGGCGATTCTACGTGTACGTCAGCAATCGAGTGCAGCGCATCAGGAAGTTCTCAAGCCCAACACAATGGCATTATGTTTCTACAAAGCATAACCCTGCAGACCATGCCACTCGCTTTGTACCAGCAGCTCAGTTAAGCTCCACCACCTGGCTAACAGGACCTGCATTCCTATCACAAACTGGAAAAGAACCTCCTTTGGAAGAGGACAAGTTTGACCTTGTTGATCCGGACGTGGATGTAGAAGTTTGTTCACTCTCCACCACTCTATCTACTCAGAGTCCCCTCCTAGGATCTCAACGCTTTGAGCGTTTCTCTTCGTGGAGGTCATTAGTGAGAGCCACAGCTTCAGTAATACATGTTGCCAAGTCTTATAAGGCTGACGTTCAGGACAGAACCTGCAAATCATGGCACCACTGTACAAAACCTTGTACCGTGGAAGAACTGCAACAAGCAGAGACTGTCATAATCAAAAGTGTGCAAAGAGAAGCTTATGGAGAAGAGCATGCTTGTATTGCTAGCGGAAAAGACATTCCAAAGAACAGTGTTCTGAAGAAACTGGACCCTTACTTGGATGATGGAGACCTCCTCAGGATAGGAGGTCGGCTTAAGCATGCTGCATTGGACTTCAAAGAAAAGTTCCCTGTGCTTATTCCAGGCAGCAGCTATGTCGCAAAGCTTCTTGTGGAACACTATCATGACAGAGTAAGGCATCAAGGTCGAGTGTTTACTGAAGCTGCTGTTCGCACCGCAGGGTATTGGATTGTTGGTGCCAGGAAGCGTGTCAACAGCATTATTCATAAATGTGTGAAATGCAACAAGCTTCGTGGAAAGGCAACCGAGCAGAAGATGGCAGACTTACCCATCGATCGCCTGTCCACCGAACCACCATTCACGTATGTAGGACTGGACGTGTTTGGTCCTTGGACAGTTGTTGCAAGACGTACGCGAGGAGGGCAGTTGCAAAGTAAGAGATGGGCTGTTCTCTTTACCTGTATAATAATAATAATAATAATTCATTTTATTTAATGGCGCCTTTCATGTCACCCAAGGTCACCTTACAGAATAAAACAAAACAATACAATAAAGGAAATACAATAATAATACAGTAGAAATTATAATACATACACACATACACAATACATACAATTAGACAATCAAGGAGCAACAGTACAGATAACAGAACAGTATGGTGGGAGGTAGTGTGTGGTGACCGGTCAAAGTGAATGGGCAAGTTTAAACAGGTGAGTCTTGAGTTGTGTTTTGAAGATGGTGATGGAGTCTATTTGTCTTATGTGTGGGGGGAGGGAGTTCCAGAGTCTGGGTGCCGTACAACTAAAAGCTCGGGCACCCATGCTGCTAAGGTGTGAGGTGGGAGTGAAAAGAAGTCCAGCAGAGGTTGAGCGGAGGGTACGGGAGGGGGTGTATTCTTTCAGTAGATCACAGAGGTAGGTGGGGGCTAGGTTGTGAAGGGCTTTGTGGGTGAGGAGGAGGTTTTTATAAATGATACGGTATTGGACTGGGAGCCAGTGGAGTTGGATAAGAACGGGGGTGATGTGGTCAGATGACTTGATGCGGGTGATGATCCGGGCGGCCGAGTTCTGAATGAGTTGCAGTTTGTCGGTGAGTTTGGTTAGGAGGCCAGTGAGGAGAGCATTACAGTAATCGATACGGGATGTGACGAATGAGTGGACCAGAATTTCGGTGCTGGATTGGGACAGTGCTGGACGAACTCTGGAGATGTTGCGGAGGTGGAAGAATGCAGTCCGGGTGATGTTGTGGATGTGAGGTGCAAATGAGAGTGTATTGTCCAGAATGACGCCGAGGCTCTTGACGTGGGGGGAAAAGGGTACCGGGAAGCCGTCGATGATGATGGGAGGGGCGGGAGAGGGTTGTCACTTGGTGAGGGTGGATTTGGAGCCGATGAGAAGAGCCTCAGTTTTATTGCCGTTGAGTTTTAGGAAGTTATTGCTCATCCAGGTATTGATGTCATGTAGGCAGGTGGTGAGGGAAGTGGGAGGAATGGCAGCTGTGGGGTTGGAGGAGATATATATCTGAGTGTCATCGGCGTAAGTGTGAAAATGGACCCTATGGTGACGGAGAATTGAACCTAGGGGTAGGAGGTAGATGGTGAAGAGAAGTGGACCCAATACTGACCCCTGGGGGACACCCATTGTGACACCCGTGCATCCGGATTTATGGTTCTGTAGTTGGACAAACTGTTGACGGTCAGTGAGGTAAGATGAAAGCCAGGAGAGTGCAACACCAGTGATCCCAATGCCAGCCAGGCGGTCCAGGAGTATTGGGTGAGAAATGGTGTTGAAAGCTGCGCTGAGGTCCAGGAGGATGAGGATGGTGAGTAGGCCAGAGTCAGCTGCACGGAGGAGGTCGTTAGTGATTTTAACCAGGGCTGTTTCAGTGCTGTGATTGGGGCGGAAACCGGATTGGAAGGGTTCGTGGAGTTTATTTGAATTTAGGTGGGACTGTAATTGTGCTGCTACCACCTTTTCCAGAGTTTTGGAGATGAAGGGAAGGTTGGAGATGGGCCTGTAGTGATTGAGGTCAGATGGGTCTGCACCTGGTTTTTTTAGGGTGGGTGTGATGGCAGCTAGTTTGAGGATTGGGGGAACGGTTCCAGTGGTGAGGGAAGAATTAATTATTTTGGTAATCATGGGGGAAATGGATGGCAGACATGCTTTGACAAGCAGGGTGGGGAGGGGATCGAGCTGACAGGTGGTGGTTTTGGCTTTATGAATGAGTTCTGAGATGGTGTGTTCTGATACCGGAGTGAAATTGGTGAGAGGACTGGAGAGGGGTTGGTTGGTGGTGGTTATCCATGGTGGGTCATTTGTGGGAGAGCGTGTTGAGGCCAGTTGATGGTGAATGATGTTGATTTTGGAGCTGAAGAAGTCCAGGAAGGCGGTGCACTGGTCAGTGGAGATGTCTGGAGGGAGGGTTTTTGGAGGCTGGAGTAAGCGGTTGACGGTTGAAAAAAGGACTCTATTGTTTCCTGTGGCAGAATTAATGAGGTTGGAGTAATATGATGATTTGGCGGTATTAAGTGCATTTTTGTAGAGCTGAAGGTGATCGGAGTACATTTGGATGTGCACAGTGAGTCCGGTCCTTTTGCAGAGTCGCTCCAGTTGACGGCCTGTGGATTTGAGCTGGTGGAGGTCAGGGGTGAACCAGGGGGTGGAGTGGGTAAATGAAACTGAGCGGGTTTTAAGTGGAGCCAGGGCAGTGAGAGAGGAGGAGAGACAGTTATTGTAGTGTTGTACCAGATCGGCAGGGGAGGAGGATGAGGGGGGATTGGGGAAGGAGCTGATAAGGGTAGAGAGATCTGTGGGGTTGATGTGTTTGATGTTTCTGAAGGAGATGATCCGTTGTTCTTTGACTTTGTGCAAATGGGTGTGGATGTCATAAAGAATGGCTTTGTGGTCCGAGATGGGGAAGTCCATGATAGTGAGGTTGGCGGGAGTTATGTCTGTGCAGCAGATTAAATCGAGAATGGGACCTTTGCTATGTGTTGCGAGGTTGACGTGTTGTGTGATACCAAGGCAGTTCAGAAGTGATGTGAAGTCATTTGCTAGGGTGCAGGATGGGTCGTCAATATGAATGTTGAAATCGCCATGGAGGATAACAGTAGGGGACATTGTGCATACAGATGTTAACAGTGATGAGAATTCAGTAAGGAAAACAGCGGAGGGTTTTGGTGTATGAGCTCTCGTGCCATACATATTGAGTTGATTAACTGCATGGACTCCTCTACCTTCATAAATGCCTTAAGACATTTTTTTGCTCTGAGAGGACCCGCCAAGCAGATACGCTCAGATTGTGGGACTAATTTCACAGGGGCTTGCAAAGACCTGGAAATGCTGCTGACCGTCCCCCATGAACACAGAGTAAGGAAGTACCTTAGCGAAGAGGGCTGTTCATGGGTCTTCAATCCACCTCATGCATCCCACATGGGAGGAGCCTGGGAGCGGATGATAGGTGTCTCAAGACGCATACTTGATTCTATGCTACAACAGAACAGTCCCTCTCGTTTGACACATGATGTGCTTTCTACCCTGATGGCAGAGGTCACTGGAATCGTCAATTCAAGGCCTCTAATTCCTATCTCGACGGACCCAGAGTCACCTTTCTTGTTGACGCCAGCCATGCTCCTAACTCAAAAGGTCTGCACTCTCTCTCCTCCCCCAGGCAACTTCAAGGAATCTGATCTGCACAGACAACAATGGAGGCAGATGCAGCATCTTGCTGACATTTTCTGGAGTAGATGGAGGCGTGAATACTTGGCAACACTTCAGACCCGAAGGAAATGGCAAGAGGACAGACCAAACCTGAAGGAGGGTGACGTTGTCCTTCTTAAAGATTCTCAAGCCAAGCGCAATGACTGGCCGATGGCACTTGTGACCAAGACATTTCCTGGCAGCGATGGGAAAGTCAGAAAAATTGAGTTGAGGGTCGCAAAACATGGGACAATCAAGACATTCCTCAGACCTGTTTCAGAAAAATTTCTCCTTATGTCGCCTTGCTGATATTTTGGTGCATTTTAGTAGACATTCCTATGTTCTTAGTTAGTTACATAGTGGTATATAATTAATACCAAGCGGGGAGTGTCATGGCACACATTCTGTGGCCTCAAATTATTTCTCCTTTGCACCACCTGGTGGTAGTTTAGTAGTGTAAGTTAAGCGTTTCTGAGTGGTTAGTTCAGATCGTGTGACTCAGTCAGCCAGGAAAAGCTCTCCATGCGGTCAGAGAGACAGCTTCTCTCCTCTTTTCTTCGCGTTTGTGCCTTGGAGACTCTTTGCTTGTAAGTTCATCACCTTTTAATGTTTGGGGAAATTTATATACTTATATATTGTTTGAAATTCATATGTTTAGTTTGTTAAAAATACTAAGCCAAGCTAAATGTAGCTTCTTGTCGCAGGTGTATGTAAGCAATGTAAATTCATTTATGTTGTATATTTTTCGTAACTAAAGCTTTGTAAATTTGTGTTTATTTCAGTTTTACATAAAGAATGGAAAGAAGAGAAACTGCGTTCGACTTTCTCTGAATCCTGTCTGTTAGCTATCTGTCAGTGGTGCGTAGATGATACACGTATCAGGGACAGAATAGTGTTGATGTTCAAATATTGTTCAAAGCAGCAGTTTAGAGATCAGAAGCTGATCTAGCAACAATTATTAACAGCAGAATGGATCTGTGGAGAACTGCTGGACTTTATATCATGTGTCCAGTTTTATATCATTTATGCAGGATTCCTGAGGTTTTTATCATAATGATCCTTGTATGTTATAAAGAGTTAAAATGATGTTTTCTGAGAGCAGAAGATATTAAAATACTTTACTTTTAGTAATGTGTCATTTATAATTTGACCTAACTTGCAAACACCTAATAATTCTGTTACAGCTGAATTTATCAGTTAATATCTTACTTTTGTTAGGATATTGGGCATTATAAGGCTCATGCACATCTTCACACACCCTGCATACACTGTTTGTTTATTATTTGGCAGATTGGCACTGGGTCGATACGTCACCAGGGGGCGCGGCTATATAACGTCATCACCCGCTGACGAGGAAAGGATTGTTTGAACCAGGTGGCGGCTGGCGTGTTTGTGTGGTATGCGGGTCGGGAGTCACTGACGTTACGATTCACACGGAGGCCAATACTCAACCGGTAGCTGATAGTTGTGCACACGGTGAGAGGAGCGGAGCTTCGTGTATGGAATATTATTATGACTGAGACGCGTGCGGCATCGGAGACGTGCAGCGACATAGAGATGGACATATGAAGAAAAACATAAAAAAAACACCTACGGGAAAAAAAAAAGGATAAAACTGAAAACGTAATAAAAAGAATCCGGAGCGGGATTGGATACCCGCATCTGAACTGAACCTAACCAGCACCTGAACTGAACCTAACCAGCACCTCGCTTCGGCTGCGACGGCCAACGACCGTGCTGGCCGTTGCCAGCAGGTGAGTGGACAGGTTCTGTTATTGTGGAACGGTGCCGGTTTTTGTTGTTTATTTTAGTTTGACACGCACACACACACACATACATACATTTCAGGTCAGGGTTATGTCCTACTTAACGAGGTAGTAGGTTTTAACTTGTGACACTTTTAGTTAAAGATAAGAATGATTGAATTCTGTATATTTATCAGACTAATTCAACAGATTCTGAAGTCTGTGTGAAACTAAACTTCAGGTTCTGTATCGCTTGCACTTGAAAAGTCTTTGCTTGAACAACTAATGATCTGCTTGATTAAAGGACATTTCTGAATTAAACCCACACGGGAGGATCTAAGACACTTCCTGTCAGGACGATCACTTTGACGCTCCACCTGTAGCCGTCAGTCCAACCTGTCCAGGTCTGAGGCCTCGTTTACACGCAGCAACAACGCTGCTGTTTTCATCAGTTTTAGCCGTTCGTTTACACCAAAACGAAGCTCAAAGTCTCCAAAAACCATCATTCCTGAAAACTCCGGCCAAAGTGGAGATTTGCTTGTAAAGGGAGAGAAAGGGACATTTAGGCTTCAGAACGTCTCATTATGGACAGAAACGTCACCAGCGTCATGTGTAGCAGCTGTGGTTACGGTTTGTTTGGCCGCTGTGATCATGATGGAAGCTGTTAAGTGATAACTGACTTCACTACTGTCTTAATGTGGCTGTTCAGGTCTGAGTCAGAACCACTCCCTGATTTCTGGCTTGGATATTTGGTTTTTAGCTTCACTACTTGAAGCTGAATGCCCACGTTTAATCTGATTTACTTGGTTCCAATTACTTCTGTTTTTATCTTCAATTAACTGAATTAAATTGTGGAACCTCCACTTTTTAATGTGATCAATGCATTTGAATGCATTAAACATTTGAATTAGTTCAAATGTTTTCTTCCATAAACGATGAATAAATGAACAATATTCATCATTTCCATGTTTTTAAGGAGACATTTCTTCATCAATCAGTACATATTTGTCTGTTTAGGAGTTTTTTCAAACATTTTCTCTGAAAAAGTTGATTGAGTGACGACATAGTTTCAACACAAAGTTTCTGATGTTCTTGTTGGATGTTTTGTTGCTGATGAAGGAAACTCATCGTCTAGACAGCAGCTTTATTTCACTTTACTAACTTCAACACACATGGATTTATATTTAGTTTTACACACTGAAAACCATAAAAAGACATTATTTGTTGCACCTTATGTCTTGATGTCACCTGGATGAAATGATCTTTAAAGGAACCCTGGTTATTAAGACTTGTAGTCCCTAATTAGCCACAATTGTTCTCTTATACTAAGATATGTTGTTAGAAACACATAAAATAATCTAATTGCTTTAAAAATCTACAAAGTTTATCACATATTTTGACCTGCGGGAGGCGCCATGTTTTACCTGCGCAATGCATTCTGGGGGCGATGACGTAGAGCGGTGGCTCTGGGAAGATAAGCTGCGTTAGTTTAACTGGGACAGGTATCTAAAACATAGATGAGCAGCACTCTCCCGGCCGTGGAGGCTGACGAGGGAGCCCATAAGACGTCTCGGTTCAGGCAAACTGGATCAAAGTTCTGTGATGCACGGGAGATCTGCAAAAATGATCAATGTCGTGCGCATCTTACCAGTGCATTAGGCTACGGCGTCGACGGCGGAGTCTACGGCGTAGACGGCGTAGCCGTGGCTCTAGAGCCTGCAGCGCACCGCCACCCGCTCTCCGCTCCCGCCGCCGCCGGGATGAAGACGCCAGTGGGCAGGAGGCACGTTTGGGTGGGCATAGCCCACCCCTGCCCCCCCTAAAACCGGCCTCAGTGCTGGGTGATGACAGACCAGAGGCTGAGGGGACTGGCCCGGGACTTGGACGAAACGGGAGGCGCAGACTTCGCGTCAAATAGGCAAGAACATCTTTATTTAATTTAATGAAGCCAGATCTGGCTGGGGTTTTTATTGTAGCATCGGCTATCTGCTAGTTGAAACGTGTGGTCGGTTAGTCTATCTGAGTTTTATGGTGTTTTTATAGTTCATGCTTTATGGTGCGGTACTTTTTTTTTTTTAACTTTTTTGTAGGTGCGCCGTCACCTTAATGTTTAGCTGTGTTTTGATCTGTGTTTCTGGTGCGCCGTCACCTGTTTAGCTGTGTTTTGATCTGTGTTTCTGGTGCGCCGTCACCTTAATGTTTATCTGTGTTTTGATCTGTGTTTCTGGTGCGCCGTCACCTGTTTAGCTGTGTTTTCATCTGTTTCTGGGTGTCAGAACAGTGGACGGGGGCCAGCAGGAGCCACCGTCTGACGTCACTACCCAGAATGTAAACAACAATGGCGACCTACGAGTTAAATTATATTTTCAAATTTTATAAAAACAAAGACGTCAACAAGGTTTTTTATATCACATTGTTATAATTGATACCAACATTTATCTTTTAAGACCTACATGTCTTAATAGCCAGGGTTCCTTTTAACAGACATATTGAGGAATAATATTAAAAACACAGAAAATTATTTTTTTCAATGTTTAGAGTTTCATATTTGGTAAACTTGTAATTTGTTAAAATGAAATGTAATGTTATTCAAAGGAAGCCAACGTTGGTTTGACTGATTTCATCCACAGTAAGAAGTTATTTAGTAAATGAGCTCTATAACTCATATACTGGACGACTACACATTCAGTCTGTCCACTATTGTCTGTCAGACTCTCTCAGTTTATTAACATCTGGATGACATTTCTGAACGTATTAGCTGTAAAGTTAATTCATGTTTGTTCAGATGTTTTATTCCAGGTTCAGACACATCTCTGGTTCTTCATTTGTTCCTGTCTGACACATTCACATGTTTAGTTTTATGTAATGAATCAGAAGAGGAAGTTTAAGATGAAACTAAAGCAGAGAAGAAGAACTCAGAGCAGTCAGATGGTCAGTGTGGATCAGTAGAAGATCAGCCTGATGTCTGCAGGTTAGTGTCAACACAACTTTCACATCAGATTCATCTGAACACACAACTAAAACATGTCTGACCCCAGAGTCTCCAGTCTGCAGTCTGGACTCTCCAGAAATCCACTCAGATGTTTCACTCCTGAATCCTGCAGGTCGTTCTTACTCAGGTCCAGATGTTTCAGATGGGAGGGGTTGGACTTCAGAGCTGAGACCAGAGAAGAACAGCTGATCTCTGACAAACTGCACCACACCAACCTGAACAGAAAGTAAAACATGTTCCAGTCTCATCAGAGAAGTGTTTCTTCAAATATCAACGTTGTCATCAGGTCCATGTGGGTCACCACCGTATCTGGACTTTATAAAACAGGTTTTACAGTTTTGTTACATCCATGATGTGGGTTCCTGGTTGTTCCTCTGACATGTTCACCTTTACTGAACATCCTGAGCTTTTCTGGTCCAAGTCTGACACTAGATTAAGATGAAAACACCAACATACACACCAATCCTTTTGATTAGTGTTGATGTTCAAATATTGTTCAAAGCAGCAGTTTAGAGATCAGAAGCTGATCTAGCAACAATTATTAACACCAGAATGGATCTGTGGAGAACTGCTGGACTTTATATCATGTGTCCAGTTTTATATCATTTATGCAGGATTCCTGAGCTTTTTATCATAATGATCCTTGTATGTTATAAAGAGTTAAAATCATGTTTTCTGAGAGCAGAACATATTAAAATACTTTACTTTTAGTAATGTGTCATTTATAACTTTACTTAACTTGCAAACACCTAATAATTCTGTTACAACTGAGTTTATCAGTTAATATCTTACTTTTAGTTAAAGATAAGAATGATTGAA